>NW_026112131.1:445000-562500 GCF_024679095.1 Eriocheir sinensis
AGAATAATGTGAAATCTTAGATAGATTGGGTTGGCCAAGAAGATAGCAAATATTCTGAAAAGAATGTATGAAAACAAGAGCAAAATAGACCAGGAAACAAACACAGACAATGGTTGATGAGCAGGAGAGGTGCAGGGCAAGGATGCATGCTGTCACCAGCCTTAGTTAGTTTATACACAGGGGAAGGGGCTGTCAGGATGAGACTAATAAATGCTGGAGTGAGTACTGGTTATGAAAATATATGTACTTTGTTATATGCAGATGATGTGAGAGTTATGAGTGAGTCGACATAAGATCTCCAAAGACTATTAAATGTGATAACTGAGTATGTTGAAGAGACTTTGGAGTGGGATTTAGCAACAAGGAAAGCAAAGTTAGTATGACAGTAAATAGGTCAGAGGATGTTAGAGATAAATCGCAGAGAACTGGCAAGAGTTATTTGGAGCAGAAGTGTAAGTACAAATACCTTAGGGTGTGGATGACCAGAGTTATTGTGAGAAAGCTAAAAATGAAACGATAAGAGATACTCCATAACGACTAAAAGCTGCCACAAAATAACCATAGGGAAAACTTTTTCAAAAACTGTCTGCTTGCCATCAACCTTATATGGAGCCAACATCGTAAATAAAATTGAAAAATTACAAATGAAAGAAAACATCATCATCATCATCATCATTTCATCAACGCCTGCTCCTAGGAGCTCCCACCAGGGGATGGCCACGGCAGAAGAGCTTCTATCTTTCTCTATCCAGACACTCCCTCCTTGCCTGCTCAAAGATCTTTCCCCCCTCTCCCTAACAAACTCTTGCACCCTATCCCTCCATTTCGCTGAAGGTCGTCCTCCAGCATTCCCTCCCTCTATCTCACTCACATACACCCTTCTGGTCATCTTACTCTCCTCCATTCTCTCCATGTGGCCAAACCACTTCAAGGTCTGTAGCTTCACTTCTTCCACCACTCCACACTTCTTCCCTTCACCCCTGTGACACATTCCAAAATGCTCGTACACACTTTCATTACTCATTCCATCCATTCTTCTCACACCACAAGCACTCCTCAAATAACTCATTTCCACTGCCTGCACTCTAGACCTCTGACTTTCATTCCAGGCCCACGTTTCACTTGCATATGTGAGGGTTGGTACTATTACTGTAGACCGAAACTTGGCTGTCATACTATAGAAGTGATCCTATGAAGTATGATCAAAGAAAACACCACCTGTTGTCAAATACTGTGGCCCCAAACATGTACTGAGACAAGACTTTCTTGCCACTGGCGAGGTACAGAGTGTCTGCCGTACGTGTTTGTGGGTTGTGCCATACCCTTACTGTGAGCCTTGGTTCTGTAACTGGTGGCTGGTGCCTACCTGAGGTTGACAAAGAGAGACAAATAAAGAAATTGGGTTGCAAGGACTTATATCCCTTCCTGTTTGTCCTCAGTTTCCCTGTGCCCAACCCCCAGCCCTGTCATCTACTGGCAAACCACTTGTCCCCAAGGCAAATATTGCATGTTTTGATACACTGTGCAAGATGGTGCAGGAACAGAGCTGTGTTGTGCATGCTTGCCACCACTTGAAGATGATGCCATAGTCTGTGATCCCCTGGACATTCTCGACTGTCTGCCGGTGGCTCCTATGGTTCTGGCCAGCAGGAAGCCTCCAGACAGCTATCAGGAAATGGTCCTGGCTCTCTGCTCTGCTGTTAGGTCTCTCTCTGATAGATTGTCAAGTCTCTGTGACTCAGTAAAACAGCTCCCGACTGAAGGCTTATCTAGAAAACTTTCTCTCCATGATGCTAATCTGAGGCTGCTTCTAGGTCTTTAGTTCAAGAGAATTTAAGGGTAATAAAAATAAAAATATACAATAAAATTATTTTCCACCTTTTTACATGGATTGTAGAAATGTCCACTTTCTGGATATCTTACTTGATTTCTGCCTTAGCTAAGAAATCTTTATGATGAAAGATTTTAACTTACCTACCTTCCATCAGATTGGCCAGTGGCACACACAATTGTGGCCTATTGATGAATAATGAATTATTCTATCAGTGTTTTGCTTCACTGGGACTAGTTCAGTGGGTAAAGCAACCTAACATATACTATCAGGTAATATTCTTCATTTCCAGACTTGCAAGCCTCCTCTTAAATGAAAAAAAGTCCTCAGTAACACTAGTATTTAAGAAAGGCTCTAACCACAACTCATTGTTGTACAAATTTGTTTCCCTGACATTTATTTGTGCCAGAGCAATGGATCAGGTTCTAACAAAGTTCATCTTTGGTTCTGCTCAGTCTGACAACTTATGAACGAGGATCAGTGTGGCTTCAGACCCGATACATCTGTGGAGGATTAGTTGATCCTTAATTTCAGTCAGGTCGTCACCTACCTTTATGTTGATCTCACACTTTTGTATTATTCCAAGGCCTTTGACACAGTGTCCACTACTCAAGAAGATGTACAAATATGGGATCAGGGAAAGACTACTTCTTTGGATGAGGCAATTTTGATTAATAGAGATATATGAGTAATGGTCAATAATCAATACAGCCTGCCGAGAAAGGTGCGGAGTGAGGTTTTTGAGGGCTCTGTCTTGGGACCTCTTCTCTTCCTATATGTTTATTACTTACAACATCTTGGCATTTCTGCTCCCCCTTGTCCACTGATGAGAGAAATTACTTCGTGCCAGCAACACTTTGCATGGTGTGGCCAGCTCCTGGGAACTCACAATGGATTCCTCAAAGTGTGTATTGATAGAATTCTAGTGCAGTCCTGTAGAGTGGGCATCACTGTGTGTTTCAAGCCTATTTTCTGGGTGCCATGCACATCCTCATAATAGATGCTGCTAAAGACAAGCCTGCATGGGTTTACTCCTCCGTTAGGGCCACTGTGTCCATAAGGATATTGAGCACTGGACAAATGAGCAGCCTAGTACAGATGACAGTCATATAAGGCATATAACATGAAGAAGTGCAAGATGACTGGTTAGATGTGACAAACCAGGTGTAGATAGGGAGAGTCATGGGGTAGAATATATTTTGTAAGAGTATCAGTGGTGGAGAGCTCTGTGGTCCATGGGGAGAACAGATCATCATGGAGGGTGTGAGATAATTCAGAATTAATCTAGGAAAAGGAAGCTGCCTCGAGAATCTCAGCAAGGAGAGAACTCCAAGTTTGAAAAACGTGACAAGAGAAGGAACGTGTACGAGGCTGAGGCTGTCTGAGAGTTAGGAGGATGAATTCGCATGTATGTCTGCAAGTACAATGATGAGGACATACAGAAAGGTCAGATGGTTTGATAGGTGAGAGGATGCGAAAAATTATATAATGGGGAATCAGTCACTCCTCATATCCCTGTGACTGTTGGGAGAGACCACCAACTTGTTTTGCCCATCACCAATGCACTGACTCTAATAGCTTAGCATCACCTGAAAACCCTGTATTCCAAAACTTCTAAATCCACTTCCATTTTCAGTTCCTTCTACCCCACACAATCTTTGATCCACCCCATAACAGGACCTTACCAGTGCAGCTTCCTTTCCTGTACTTCAGGTCCTCAAGGTGATAGGACGTGCTCAGGTCCTCAAGGTGATAGGACGTGCTCTGGCTAGCTCTTGGGTTGACCAGGTCTGGTGGGATGAGTTACAGTGGTGCAGTGAAGGGAGGAGGCGGGGCCGGAAGGGGTACAGTTATGCTAGTAAATTCTCTCTTGGAGAGAATTGAAGAGTTGGAGAGGACTGTGGAGGCCATGAGGAAGGAAAATGGAGTCCTTCGTTCATCAGGTCCTCAGACAGGCGATGTACATAGTACACCGTCACAAGATGGGGGCTGGCAGGTAGTCAAGAGCCATGGCAGCTGCTTAAGGTTGAAGAGGACCAATCCTGCGGGTGTGGAGTGCCTCAACTCCTTCCAGGCTCTCTCTGAGCTGAGGGAGAGAGTGAAGGAGCAGGAGGTGAAGGAGAGGAGGGCAGATGACAAATCCCTGCCCAGAGGTAACATTTTGGTTGTTGGGGATAGCCAGGTCAGGTTGTCAGATAGGGCCTTCTGTGCAAAGATAGGACACGTGGGACCAGGCTGTGTTTTCCTGGGTCGTGGATAAGTGATGTCAGCGACAGGGTAGAGTCGTGCATGTCAGGCGAGGGAGTCAAACCCATCGTCTGCCTGAGTGTGGGAGGGAACGACATAGTCAGGTTAGGTAGTGAGCAGCTTCTGCGTCGCTACATGGAGGCACTTCGAAAAGTTACGTCCAAAGGCGGGGTTCCTGTGGTGTGTGGGGCTCTGCCAAGGCGACGGGTTGGTGCCATTTGACTGTCCAGGGCTATTGCATTAAACTGCAGCTTGGCAGATTATTGCAAAGCCAATGGATGGACATTTGTCGACGCCTGGGTCAGTTTCTTTGGCAAGAACCACCTATACCAGAGGGACGGGGTTCACCTTTCATGGGAGGGGGTACAGATCTTGTATGATGCCCTTGAACGTGGATTGGGGGCCCTGCAGGGTTTTTTAGGGTAAGTAAGAAGGGGCCTAAGATGGCAATACCAGGTGGGAGCACTAAATGTAGTAATAATAATAGGGTAAGGCAAGGGGTAGGTCTAAATGTGCACGATACAAACAGTAGAAGTATTAGGAATAAGATAGATTTATTGAGGGGAAAGGCGTGCGTAGAGAAATTTGATATGATAGCGATCACAGAGTCATGGATAAACACTGCAGACAGACACTTTCTCCCAGAATTAGAGATTGAAGGGTATAAGTTACTCCACCAAGATCGAATAGGCAGGAAGGGGGGTGGGGTCGCACTCTTCATCAGGGACAATCTTAAGTGTGTCATTAACAACTCAGTCAAGGAAGATAGCAATACAGAATCCCTCTGGGTAGAAACAATAGGTAGAAAGGAGAAGCTTGTCATCGGAGTACTTTACAGACCGCCCAACCTTACCAGGGACAGTAGCCAACCCCTTTTACAAGAAATTAGTAGGGCGTCAAGATATAGGAATGTGTGTGTAATTGGGGATTTCAGTTATAGGAACATAAAGTGGGATACTTTATCCGGAGATCAAGAGGCACAGGATTTGTTAGATTCGACAACAAGCGACGCACAAAAACCCACTTTTTTCGTTCTGCGCAAGCCGCGGTTGCCACTACGAGATTTCTACTGCGGCGGCGTAAAGTTGAGACAAGTTGTGATGGTGGTAAGACGTGTCGCTCTTCTAGTCCGACGGGAACACCCTGTTTTCTGGCGCCGAAGTTCTCAAAAATTTCCAAAAATTCTCGGAATTTTCGGAATTTTCCTGGAATTTCTGAAAATTTCGATTTTGTCGCATACGGAGCGAGTGCAAGATATTTTATTATCGACCCTGTGCCTCATTTTGATCATCTACCTCATTTTCGTGTTCATATCAGGTCTTTAATTAAAAAAAATATAGAAAATCGTAGTTATTCCTGTATTATATTGTAAGTAAAATACATTTTTTTATTCTTGTTTCCTTTAGCCTGCCCATTGTAGTCTTAGATGGTTGGTGTATATGCTGAAAGAAAACTAAGGTTCTGTGGCCATTGGGGTAAAAGTTATGGCCCTTTAAAAAAAATGTTGCATAAAAGCAACTAGGTTACCTAAATCGTGACGAAAATGTGAGGTTACCTAACCAGGGTTAAGCAGTTAATTAGAACACCAACGAGGGAAGAAAATATTTTGGATTTGTTGTTAACTAATAGAGAGGACAAAATAAGCAACATTGAGGTTGGAGATTCATTAGGTAACAGCGATCATAAGGAAATTAGATTTAATGTTAAATGAGAGGATAGAGTCAGCAGTAACAACACATCAATACCCGACTTAAGGAAGGCAGACTACGAGGGGTTAAGAAAACAGCTGCAAAGGCTTAGGGCTTAGGGGAGTGAGATCAGAAGTTGGTCAGGGCCCAGAGCAGGGAGGGGCGTTAATCTCTGGTGAGGTCACTAGTCAGGTCAGTAACTTGGAGGGCGAGTACAATAGTCTGATCAGGGAGATTCAACTAGGACAGAAACAGTTTATACCTCACAGGGAAGTCAGGTCAACAGGTAATTACCCGCGATGGATGACAGAAAGGCTAAAAACTGAAATAGGAAGGAAGAGAGGACTATATGTTAGAATTAAAAGGGGGGAAACTCACCTAAGGGATAGTTACAACGATTTAGCTAGAGCAGTAAAGAAGAACACACGTATGGCAAAACGTAATTATGAGATTAGAATTGCCAGGGAAGCAAAGACCAATCCAAAGGGCTTCTTTCAGCTTTATAAGACCAAGGTTAGGGATGAGATAGGGCCGCTTAAGTCAGGAGAATCACTGATTGATAGTGATGAGGAAATGAGCGAGGCGTTAAATAGATATTTCTTAACCGTATTTACCAAAGAAGGAGTAGATGATATACCTCAGGGAGAACAGATCTACGGGGGAGAAGAGGTAGAAGAATTAACCGACATCAACATAAGTAGGGAGCTCGTGATTAGACAGATAGATAGACTTAAAGTCACTAAGGCGCCAGGGCCAGATGAACTTTTCCCCAGGGTAATAAAGGAATGTGAAACAGAGATAAGTGGGCAGTTAACAGAAGTATTTAGGAAGTCACTAGACACGGGGGTGGTGCCTGTTTCATGGAGGCAGGCACACGTTATTCCAATATTTAAGAAGGGTGACAAATCTTCTATGGAGAACTATAGGCCGATTAGTTTGACGTCAGTTATAGGTAAAATGATTGAGTCAATAATAGCTGATAGTATTAGGGACCATATTGACAGACAATTTAATTCACGACTCACAGCATGGGTTTACTAAAGGAAAGTCGTGCCTCACTAATCTTTTATCCTTTTACAATAGAGTATACGAGGCAGCTGACAATGATGAGAGCTATGATGTGGTTTATCTTGATTTTAGTAAGGCCTTCGATAAGGTACCTAACCAGAGACTTAAATAAAGTCAGGGCTCATGGGATAAGAGGGAAGGTATTTGATTGGATTAAGGCGTGGATTAGCGACAGGAAACAGAGGGTTACCATTAACGGTAAAAAATCCAAATGGGGTAATGTTACCAGTGGGGTTCCTCAAGGTTCAGTTTTAGCCCGCTTTTATTCATTATATACAATGACATAGAGAATGGGATAACTAGTGACATAGGCAAATTTGCAGACGACACCAAAATAGGACGCACTATTAGGAAAAGGGGAGGATGCTAGAGCACTGCAGGAGGATCTCAACAAACTGTCAGCTTGGTTAGAGAAATAAGAACATAAGAACATAAGAACGCAGGAGTCTGCAATAGGCCGGTAGGCCTGTACGAGGCAGCTCCTTTGACCCTAAGCTCCCGTGTATCTAACCCCACCTAATATCGCTGTCCATGAATTTATCTAGTCTATTTTTGAATGTGACAATTGTATTGGCACTCACCACGTGACTGCTAAGCCTATTCCACTCATCCACCGCCCTATTTGTAAACCAATTTTTGCCTGTGTCCCTGTTGAATCTGAATTTATCCAGTTTAAACCCATTACTTCGTGTCCTACCCGGCTCTCTTACCAACAAAACCTTATGAATGTCTCCCTTATTAAAGCCCTTCATCCATTTATAAACCTCGATCATGTCTCCACGCACCCTTCGCCTTTCTAGAGAATGCAAGTTTAACTGTTTGAGTCTTTCCTCGTATGGCAAGTTTCTCAACCCCTGAATCATCTTAGTCATCCTCCTCTGCACCGATTCTAAAATTTTGATATCCATTCTGTAGTAAGGTGACCAGAACTGAACCGCATAGTCAAGATGAGGTCTAACTAATGCTAAATATAGTTTGAGGAAGACTTCGGCGCTTCTGTTGCTTACGCTCCTTGAAATAAATCCCAGTACCCTATTTGCTCGATTTCTAGCTTGAATGCATTGTGCCCTTGGACGGAGATCAGAGCTCACTAAGACCCCTAAATCCCTCTCGCACCCAGACCTACTTATGAGAGTGTCATTTAAGCAATAGTTATGTGAGGGGTTGTTCCTACCTACACTCAGAATACTGCACTTCCCTACATTGAACTCCATCTGCCATATATGCGCCCGGTCATACAATCTGTTGAGTTCACCTTGGAGAATACTAGCGTCCTGATCCGACTCAATTGCTCTACCAATCTTGGTATCATCTGCAAATTTACTAACATCACTACTAATTCCTGTATCTTAGTCATTGATATGCCAGATGAATTTTAACATCACCAAGTGTAGCATACTTAGTGTAGGAACACGCAACCCATTACACGGGTATAGCTTAGACTCCACAGCAATAGGCAGGTCTGAGTGTGAAAGGGATTTGGGGGTGTTAGTGAACTCTGACCTAAAACTAAGGAAGCAATGTATTAGTGCGAGGAATAGGGCTAACAGGGTATTAGGATTTATTAACAGGACGGTAACCAACAGGAGTGCAGAGGTCATCCTCAGACTCTATTTAGTGTTAGTTAGGCCACACTTAGATTATGCTGTCCAGTTTTGGTGCCCACACTACAGAATGGACATCAACTTGCTAGAATCAGTTCAGAGGAGGAGGACCAAGATGATTCAGGGGCTGAGGAACCTCCCATATCGAAATAGGCTGAAACATCTAAACTTACATTCACTAGAGAGACGAAGAGTGCGGGGAGATCTGATAGAAATATTTAAATGGGTCAAGGGTTACAACAAAGGCGATATAAGTAAAATACTGAGAATTAGCCAGCAGGAGAGAACTCGCAGTAATGGATTTAAATTATAAACGTATAGATTTAAGAGAGATATAGGCAAGCATTGGTTTAGTAATAGGGTGGTGGGGGAATGGAATTGACTCAGAAATCACATAGTTAGTGCAGGGACGATAGCTTGTTTTAGGAGTAGACTGGATAGCTACATGGACGAGGATGACAGGTGGCAGTGAGGTGTGGGTGCAGTAAGGAGACAGGGTACTGGAGCGTACGCCCGTACCGAAGGTAAACGAGGATCAAGCCTCTACCTGTAACCCCTGAAACTACACCTCATCCATCGTGAGTAGTGGGAGGGATTCTGGAGCTGCCCTGTGTAGGCCGCCCGGCCTCTTGCAGTTTCACTATGTTCTTATGTTCTTCTTATGGACTAGCTGTGATATTCCTCCCACCATCACTGTTCCTCTAATAAGCTTATTCTAGACCAGACCTAAACCAGAAGAAGCAAAAAGGAATCAGTCAAATTTACCACAGAGATTGTTGATGGTGGGAGGAGGAGCAATGTTCGGGTTCATCAGGTCCTTATGTTATGGGCAGCACCTCCGGGCAAGTGTGCCCTCTTGACATCGTGACTATTTAGACTGGCCTGGTATCAGTCCCTGCCAAGCGTGGCGCCATGACTGACCGGTGGTACAACTCCTCACTAAGGAGGCCAGAATTTAGGTTGGTAATGCCATCAATATGTGTCTTGGTGCTTAATTAGCATTTTCAGTGTTTCTAAAACAAGAAAATGCTGTCATATATTCATGTAGGCATATCACCTGCAGATGACAGCGAGATGATCCCCAGCATTCTCAACAAGAATCCTTGGACAAAGCCTTGACTTATGATGGCTTCATCTTTAAGTTGCTTTTCATCACACAAAAAGGGAATGCACCTACCAAGACAGTAGGAATAAAATTATTGTCTGAAAATCGATCACTCCTTTATTATAAAGAAGGGCAGTTCTAATTGGTTTGAGGTAACAGTGCTACCATTGTCAAGGCCTTGACCATGTCGCTGACAAGTGTGCTTAAAAATTTGGGCCCTAGATGAGGTTTCTGCATAGGTGCTCATGAATAACAGGACTATCATAATTAAGCCTCCTAAATGAAAAAAATGTGTTAACTCCACATCAGTTTCTGAGTCATCTGCAAAGACTGTTCTTCTATGACAGCCCAGCAAAATAGAGTCAACAAGGATAATACCAACTTCACCCAGGGAACCAGATGAAACTAGGTCTGCTCCATGTACATTTCCTGTATAAAATAATAGATTATATCATAGAGCTCTTAGATAAGCTCAACATTGGTGTATTATGCAAAACAGAAACTTATTTATTTGAGTCAGAGCTGAGCATAACTCATGTTGCAATGTCTAAGACTTCCTCAATAATTTGCGTAGCCAGTCCCCATCGTGATCACCTGAGTTGTGTTAAGCAGTTATGTACTCTGCTTCACTGATGATATCCCACAGATAGGCATTAGCATAGTCCCTCTTAGTTATTAGCTGCTAGAAATGGAAATACACTTTGTAGTAAAAGATGAAAAACCTGACATAGGTTTTATTGCACACAAACAACTGGAGTCACCTCCTGAAACAATAGAAACAGCCACTATTACAACACGCACTACTTTACATGCACAATAACAAACAAATACATCAAAGTAAGTGCCAGACAACACAGGGACATCCACAAGCAAATAGCAACATAATAAGCTGGTAAATGCAAGCAGAGAAACACAACGTACATGAGAGCATAAATATAAAACTACATTGAACATATATTACCACATTTTCCCCACCTATGAAATTCAAGCAGCATAATCATCAAAATACTTAGGTGCCCGCCGGGTCCTTTCGGACCTCCGGAGTGGTACAGGTGTAGTGCCTTGACCAGATGCAGCAGGATGCTCTTGAACAGCACTTTCCCCGGGTGTAACGTCATGAGTGACTTCTTGAAGAGCAGGTTCCGAGTTTGCTCTAGCATCTGGACGGCGCACCTCAGACTCTGATATACCTAGAGACTCTAGAGATTGCGGCAGTGAAGGTCTGGTGGCCTCCACGCTGCTACTATCATCACCACTTAAAGGTGCAAGATGCCTCAAAGACACAGTGGACTCTCTACCATCAGGAAACTTGACATGGGCATATTCAGGATTAGCTTCTACTATTTCTACTTCATCTACTAGAGGGTCATTCTTGCTGTGCCGTACTTGTCGTCTTAATAGAGCGGGACCTTTGGTGATGAGCCAGGTAGGCAACGTACGACCTGACGTGGACTTCCGAGGATGCTTTAGGAAACGCTCGTGTGGTGTACAATTAGTTGACGTACATAGCAGGAACGGATAGAGTGAAGTGCATCTGGGAGGACAACTTCCCATTGCGAGACATCAAGATTCCTTGTTCTGAGAGCTAACCGAATGGTTTTCCATATGATTCCATTGTACCTCTCCACCTGACCATTGCCCCTTGGGTTGTAGGGCGTAGTGCGACTGGTAGCTCCTTTCTCTAGTAAGAATTTCTTCAGTTCTTCTTACATGAAAGAGGCTCCCCTGTCTGAGTGTACGTAGGCTGGCATTCAGAATAGTGCAAACAGTTGTAACAAACACCCGATGATAGCACCAGCAGTCATGTCTGAACAAGGGAACGCAAAAGGGAACCGTGAGAATTCGTCAATGACTGTGAGCAAGTATCTGTTTTTCGACTGTGACGGAAGGGGCCCCTTAAAATCCAAGTTCAATCTCTCGTATGGCTGAGTAGCTTTCACCAGATGGCCATCATCAGGCTTATAGAACTGAGGTTTGACAGTAGAGCAGATTGGACAAGAAGCAGTAACCTTCTTTACATCCTCAACAGAATAAGCCAGGTTCCGAACTCGGATGAAATGCACCATCCTTGACACTCCAGGATGACATAGACTTTCATGCAGTTGTTTGAGTTTGTCTGTAGCTACAGCACCACAGACACGCGAGAGAGCATCTGCAGGAATATTTTCCGTACCTGGACGATACACTATATCGTAGTGGTAGCATGACAGTTCAATGCGCCACCTGGCTATCTTGTCGTTCTTGATTTTGCTTGAAGATCTTGTGTCGAACATGAATGTTACACTTCGCTGGTCAGTAATCAGCTTCCTCCCTATTAGTTCCCTAAGGGAACTAATAGACGTATGAGGAATTTGAAGATACCATAAGAATCCTCACTAAATTCCGCTTCGGAGCATATAATCGGCTAAAAAAGATGGCCCACAAAATTTCGAGCTAGCCGCAGATTTCTCAAGAATCGGAGGGGAATGGAACACACACACACACACACACACACACACACACATGATCCCTTTTTCACGGAAAAAGGTAAATTCGATGCGGCAACGCCTAAGGTCATATGACATCGAAGAGCAGGCAGAAAATATAAAGAAATGCAAGTTGAGAAAAGAAATAAGAAGAAAGAAGTTAAGAAATGAGATATAAGACATTAATTAATGCAAAATCAGAAAAAAAAAGACTTGGTGCTGCAGTGTTTAGGGTTAGATGGCACCAAATAACCGGAGTAAAAAAAAATATATATAAGTTGAGGAAAGAAATAAGAAGAAACAAGTTGAGAAATGAGAAATAAGAAGATAATGATACAATACATCCAGCAAAAACTTAAATAATTTATCGAGTCTTACGTTCAATGGCGATTTTTTATTTTATTTTCGGACTTGCATTAGAGAGTAAATTCATATTTCAGCCTGGTCATTAACCTAATGTCCTTAACCTTTTCCGTGATTATAATCTCGTGGTCATTCGAGGGTCAAAGAAAGATCTTATCTTAACCCTTCAAGTATCCCTTCTCCCGTCACCCCCCCCCCCTCCCTCCCTGCTGGGCACCCCTACTCCCGTCACCTTCTCGCTTCCGTACGCTAGTCCGAGAGGGGGTGAGGGGTGAAAAGAGAGGGTAGGGAGGGGGGGGTCCAGATACCCCCTCTTCCGTAACCCCCCCGCTGACCCCCCCAACCCCCACTTCCAGTCCCCCCCGCTGAGGCAACCCCCACTTCCGTACATTTGTTACTACTAACTCATTTTCAGAACATAAAGAATATATTTGGCACGTTCATAATTAACTAATGACACGTTCTTGCAAGTCTTATACCTTTCCTTTCCCTTAGATTTTCCTTTAAGTTTTTCCTCTTCCTCAATGAATTAAGAGTGATTGTCATAATTCAAAACTTTTCATCTCTTATCTGTTTATCCTCGTTCCACTTTCCCTCTACAGTGAGTTGCTTTTCCTTCGTTTTTCTTTCCTTTGTCTACCATATATTTTGCATTTTTGGTTCTGCTTTTGTCTATTATATTTTTTTCGTTTATATTTACCTCTTCCTTAATGGCACTTATTTGGTAGTTTTTCCTCCCGTTCCACGTTTTCTGTAATGGTGTTATATTTGCATTAATTAATCTCTGAGGTGCTCTTCCTACATATTTAATCTCTTTGTATGTTTGCATAACTGTAGCGCTTAACTTCCTTCGACTTTTTTTACATATTTAATAATTTCTCTCTCTCTCTCTCTCTCTCTCTCTCTCTCTCTCTCTCTCTCTCTCTCTCTCTCTCTCTCTCTCTCTCTCTCTCTCTCTCTCTCTCTCTCTCTCTCTCTCTCTCTCTCTCTCTCTCTCTCTCTCTCTCTCTCTCTCTCTCTCTCTCTCTCTCTCTCTCTCTCTCTCTCTCTCTCTCTCTCTCTCTCCCTATCAGCAGTGCTCCTCGTAGCCCCACAAGTACAAAAGTCATCTTTGGGGAACACAACTTTTGTCCTCCTCCTCCTCCTCCTCCTCCTCCTCCTCCTCCTCCCCCTCCCCCTCCTCTTCCTCCTCCCCCTCCCCCTGCTCCACCTCTTCACCTTTCAAAGCGACTCCCTTCCTCTGTTCCTTTCCCTCTCGCGTGTCTCAGCCTTCCCTCCTCTCAGTTCTCTTCTCCTCCGTCTCCTCATCCCTTCATTTTTCTTTTTTTCTGCTACCTCCTTTTCTTATTACAGCTTCTCTACTTTTCTAAATTCTCTCTCACCTTTCTCCCTCCTTACCTCTGTTTTCCTTATCTACCTTTTTTCACCTTGCTATTCTTCTATGTTCCTATCCTCAACTTTTCCCTTTATCTACCTCCTCTTCTTGTCATAACCTTTCTACCTGCTGAACTGCTCTCTTACATTTTATTTTTATTTTTCTTCTCTTTAACTAACTATCGCCTTATTCACCTCTCCCATAACTTTTTTCTCCCTTCTCTTCTGCTTATTCCATCACTTCCCGCCTTTCTTTCCATCATTCTTCCTCCTCTTTACCCTCAATTTATCAACCTCACCTCCATCGTTTCCTTCCTCCTTTTACCCTTCCTCCTCCTCCTCACCACACCACGCTACCTGTCCTCCCTCTCTGCTCTCCCATCCTCCTCACCTTCCTTCCTTCCATCCTCCTCCCTCCATCCTTCCTCTTCATCTCCCTTCCATCGTTTACTTCTTCCTTTTCGCCTTTCTCCTTCTCTCCCCATCTCTTAACCTGTCCTTCCTCTCTCCTCTCCCATCCTCCTCACCTTCTTCCTTCCTTCCATCCTCCTCCCTCCATCCTTCCTCTTCATCTCCCTTCCATCGTTTACCTCTTCCTTTCCGCCTTTCTCCTTCTCTCCCCATCTCTTAACCTGTCCTCCCTCTCTCCTCTCCCATCCTCCTCACCTTCTTCCTTCCTTCCATCCTCCTCCCTCCCTCCCTCTTCTTCATCTCCGTTCCTTCCATCTTTCCTCTTCCGATATCTTCTTTCTTTTGCTCTTCTCCTTCTCTCCATATCTCGTTACCTGTCCTTTCTCTCTCCTCTCCCTCCCTCCTCACTTTCCTTACTGTCTTTCCTTCCTCCTCCCTCCCTCCCTCCTCTTCATCTCCGTTCCCTCCCGCTCTCCTCTCCCATTTCATTATTTTTTTCCCGGAATATTACTTCTCTACTCCCTCATACGACGGTATTGTATTCCCCTACACCCTTTATTATTATTAGTGCTATTGTTGCTATTGTTGGTGTTGTTATTATTATTTTTATTGCTGTTGTTGTTGTTGTTGTTGTTATTATTATTATTATTATTATTATTATTATTATTATTATTATTATTATTATTGTTATTATTATTGTTATTATTATTATTATTATTATTATTATTATTATTGTTATTATTGTTATTATTGTTATTACTATTATTATTGTTATTGTTATTGTTATTGTTATTATTATTATTATTATTATTATTATTATTATTATTTTTATTATTATTATTGCTACTGTTACTACTACTACTACTACTACTACTACTACTACTACTACGGAACAGAACGGGGGAAATAAAAGAGCAAAAATTGTGTGTGTGTGTGTGTGTGTGTGTGTGTGTGTGTGTGTGTGTGTGTGTGTGTGTGTGTGTGTGTGTGTGTGTCCTTGTTTCCTTTGTTGTTTTCTTTATTGACTTCCTGGAAAGTTAAATAATCGTCTTCATAATTCTCTGTAGTCATTATCATTTTCTTATTTCTTTTCCCTCTTCTTTCCTCCTTCTAATATACCTCCTTGCCTGTTTTCTTACCTTCCTTTTTCCTATTTTTTGTCTTTCTCTTTGTTTATCTTTCTCCTTCAAGATTCATTACCTCCCGTTCTTTCTACCTTTTTCTTTTCATCTCACTTTCCTCTCTTATATTAATCATCTCTTTTGTAGAAGTGAAAGGAGGGTTATTATTTTATTCATTTCAGTTTTCTCTTTTTTCCATCCTTCCTTCCATTTTCCTTTTTTCCTTCAATTTTCCTTGCTTCCTCCCTTCCTTTTGTCATTCCTTCTTGTTATCTTTCCTTTTCCTTCAATCCCTCATTCATTCTTCCTATCTTTCCTTCATTCATTCTTTCTTCATATCTCCCATTCTTCCTTCTTTCTTTCTTTTCTTCCTTCCTTCCATCCCCGCTCTCCTAACTTACTTGCCTGTTTACCATTATTATTTTTCATTTGTAGGACATTGAACGTTTTGCATTTTTCTTTATCGTCCGTCAAAACTTGTGACAAAAGGCGCCCGTTAACACTGTCCCCACCGCCTCCACCATCACCACCACCACTGTCATTACCACCACCACCACTACCAACAACAATAACAACAACAATAACAACAACAACAAACGTAACAGCATATAGGACAGAGGTTGCTAATTAAGGAATAATTATGGAGTATTCTCGGAAGACCTTAGAAGTTGGAGGAGGAGGAGGAGGAGGAGGAGGAGGAGGAGGAGGAGGAGGAGAAGGAAAGGGAGGAGAGAAAAAGAAGAAGAAAAGAAGAATAGGAAAAAGAAGAAAGAACACAAGAAGAAAAAAAGAAAAAGAAGGAAAATAAGAAAAGAAAGAAAAAATTAAGAAAAAAGAAAAAAGATGAAAAAGAGACAAAGAAAAAGAAAAAGACTAAAAAATGAAAGAGAAGCAGAAAGCGAAGCATGATACGAGAAAGAAGATGAGGAGAGGGAGGAGGAGGAGGAGGAAGAAGAAGAAAAGATGATAAAGAAGAAGGGGAGCAGTAGAGGCGTGATAAGAGGAAAAAGAAGAGGAGGAGGAGAAGGGTGCAGAGAAGAAAAGAAGAATGATGTTGAAGGACGAGGAGGACAGCGAGAGGAGGAAGGAGGAAGAGGAGGAGGAGAAGTGTTGCGAGAGATCAAAGCAGACGAAAGAGGAGTAGAGGAGGAGGAGGAGGACGAGGAGGAAGTACTTGAGAGAGAAACCGATAACACAACGAGAATGGAGAAGATTGGATCAGTCTGGCGCGATGGAAAATATAAAAGAAAAATGGGAAAGGACGGAAGACAAAAGAAAATGGAGTAAAATGAGATAAGAATATGTGAAAGAAATATAGAGGGGAAGATATGAAAGAGAAAGGATAAGCAAAAACTGGAGCATATTTGTGAAAGGAAGAAAATGAGTGAATATAAAGAAAGAAATGAAAAAAAGGAATTGAAATAGGGAACTGATGAATGAACAGAAAAAATAAACGAAAAATATAACCGCAGAAAAAAGTGCAATATTAGTAGGCCTAAAAAGAAAAGAAGAAGAAGGGAAGGAAAGAAGAAAGGAAGGAAAAAAGAGAAAAATTAACGAAGGAAGGAGAAAAGAAAACATAATGTAATCCTTGTCTCCCTTTTGAGTTGTGTGTGTGTGTGTGTGTGTGTGTGTGTGTGTGTGTGTGTGTGTGTGTGTGTGTATCAAAAGGTGGTTGGTGCATTACTAGACGCCCGAATCACACACACACACACACACGGATGGTGGTGGCTTACAATTTTGGGACGCACCAGCTGTGAAGAGAGAGGGAGGAGGAGTAGGAGAGGAGGAGGAGGAGGAGGAGGGGGAGGAGGAGGAGGAGGAGGAGGAGGAAGGGGGGCGAGTGGTGTGGTGTCCTTTATACTCTCTCTCTCTCTCTCTCTCTCTCTCTCTCTCTCTCTCTCTCTCTCTCTCTCTCTCTCTCTCTCTCTCTCTCTCTCTCTCTCGCGCTCTCTCTCTCTCTCTCTCTCTCTCTGTCTCGCTCTCTCTCTCTCTCTCTCTCTCTCTCTCTCTCTCTCTCTCTCTCTCTCTCTCTCTCTCTCTCTCTCTCTCTCTCTCTCTCTCTCTCTCTCTCTCTCTCTCTCTCTCTCTCTCTCTCTCTCTCTCTCTCTCTCTCTCTCTCTCATACACACACATTGACACGAGAGGGAAAATATTTGAGACCGAAGCGGAGAGAGAGAGAGTTTATCGTTCCTTCCTCCTCTTTCTTCGATTAAAAGTTTTGTAAAATATGCTGAGAAATCGACACCTGGCTTGGATATCGTGTTTTAGAGAGAAACAGCAATAATTCGAGTAAAAGAGACGTGTTCGGAATGAGACGGCGAGAGAGTGAACAACCAGCGTACGTGTGTGTGTGTGTGTGTGTGTGTGTGTGTGTGTGTGTGTGTGTGTGTGTGTGTGTGTGTGTGTGTGTGTGTGTGTGTGTGTGTGTGTGCGAGAGGAATATTGAAGGGAGGAACGAAAGATGAAACTGGGAAGGAGGAAAAATTGGATTAAAGGAAGAAGTGAAGAAAATACAAAAAGGAAAACTGGAGAAATTAAAATATGTCAGAAATGAAGAAAAAAAGAAGAAGAAAAGAAAGATGAAAGGAAGTACTCCGAAGAAAATATTGGCATTATCAAGTAATTGGAATATGAAAGAAATAATTAAACAAGAATAATAATAATCTATGCAACAGAATGATAAGTGAGATAAGATAATGAGTAATGCAAGGAGGAATAAAATAAGTGAGAAAGAATAGAGAGACGAAGAAAAGAAAGAAAGAAGAGATCGAAGAGAAGAAGGCGGAAAAGAGAAAGAAGGATAAAAGGAGTTTGCAATATGGAAAGCTGGGATAATCTTGGGGAGGCAAAGTGGAGAGGAAAGAAATCTACAAAAAAAGGATAAAAGGAGGAGGAAGGGAGAGAGGAGAGGGAGGAGGATAAAGTGAAGAAGAGGAGATAAAAGTTGAAAGCACTTATGAAGGAAGGAGAGAGGGATGGAAAGAAGGAATTGAGAAGAAGTGATGGAGGAGATAGAGGAGGAGAGGAGGAAACATAGCACATAAAAGGAAACTCAGAAAACATAAGAAAAAGATGAGCTGAAGTAAAGGAGTTAGAAAGGAGAAGGGAAATAATTGGACGCAGAAAAAGGAAAGAAGGAATAGTAGGAAAACGGAATAGAGGGAACAGAATGAGGGAAAAAGAATGAAAGGAGGATGCAAAAGAAGGATAGAAAAATAAAGATGAAAGTTTGGGATGAAAAGAAAGTTGGAGAAGCGAAAGAACGTGGGATGCAAGGAGGAAGAATAGCGGAGAGAAGAGAAAAAGAAAAGAAGAGGAAAAGTAGAGACGAATGGAGAGTTAGAGAAAGCAAACGTAGGTGGGAAACGAGAAGTGAAAATTGCTGGAAAGAGAATAGTGCGAAAAAGGAAAGTGAGAAGGGAAGTAAATTAGGGAAAGCGTCAAGGGAGCAAGAGAGAGAAGGAAGGAAGGGAGGAAAGAAGAAAGAAAAAAGGGGAAATTGAGAAGCAAACAGAGCGTGGCGGGAAAGAAAGTAAAATAATAAGATGAAATAATAAGGAGGATTAAATGACTCAGATCAGAAGATATAGAATAAAGAAAATGAAGTGAATGAAATGTAAGAAAAGAAGACGAACTGAGAGAAAGACAGGGAAAGAAGTGATAGATGTAAGGGTGATTGAAGTAATGGATTTAAAAGACATTAGATTGAAGTGAAGAGAAAAGAAAGAATAATAACCCTTAGACTTGGATGAATGCGAGTAAAAGCACAATAATAAAAGAATAAAGTTAAGTAAAATAAAATGAAGAATGTATACGGAAAAATAGGAAAGCGGAATGGTTATATTTTTTTCAACAGTGTAAAAAATATGATATAGAGAAAAATGAAAGAAAATTAGGAGATACTTGTAATTAATGAAGAAAAGAGACAATGAAAGAAAGAGAAAAGAAAAAGAAAGAAAGAAAACGAACTTAGAATGAATGAAAGAAAAAGAAACAAATAAACAAAGAAAAAGACCACGAGAGAAAGTGTGAAAAAAAGAAAGGAAGAGAGAGAGAGAGAATAGGTAGAAAAAAGAATTCGCATGTAAAACCGCTTCTCTGTTCGCGCTGATACCGTTAAGAAGAGACGGACAGGCGAGCAGACGGGCGCACAAAGAGACTGACAGGCCGACGGACGGGCGAAGGGAGATAAATATTTAACAAAAAACCTCGAGCAATAAAAATCATCGAAAAAACAAAATAAATATATATATATATATATATATATATATATATATATATATATATATATATATATATATATATATATATATATATATATATATATATATATATATATATATATATATATATATATAAAGGTAGAGATAACAATGATAAAAGAGAATGAATGGAGAGCAAACAACACCTATAAATGAAATAGTTAAGGGTTTAATTTGATGGTGTAAATTTAGGTAAGACAAAATATGAGATAGTGTTAAAATAGAGAAGGAAATGTGGAAAAGAGATGATGAAATGAGAGAGAGTAAGTAGTATCTCCTAGGACAGGAAATTAAGACGTGGTGATATTTTCCTCCCTCTCTCCCACCCTCCCTCTCTCCTCCCTCCCTTCCTCCCTTCCCCTCTACTCCCCTCTCTCCCCCCCCCCTCCACAATTTCTCCTGTATCTTTCTCTTTCCTTTAATTTTCCTAAATCACCAAGAAATATCCGGTCTCGTTTACCTCATCCGATAGATACACTTTATTTATTTTTATTTGTTTTTGTTTATTTTTATTTATTTTGTACAGGTGGTCATGTTTTTATTTTATTCTGTATATTTTTCAGGTACGTGACGGCGCTTCCGGTTGTGGCGGTGACAGAAGGTAATGAAAGAAACACACACACACACACACACACACACACACACACACACACACACACACACACACACACACACACACACACACACACACACACACACACACACACACACACACACACACACACACACACACACACACACACACACACACACACACACACACACACACACACACACACACACACACACACACACACACACACACACACACACACACACACACACACACACACACACACACACACACACACACACACACACACACACACACACACACACACACACACACACACACACACACACACACACACACACACACACACACACACACACTTTCTCTCTCTCCTCTGTTCCTCCCTGTGTAAAATATTCAGTAACTCCAAGAAACATTAAAAACTTTGGAAGAAGGTGTCAACTAATAATTAAGGAGGGAGAGAGATCAAAGGTGGTGGTAATGATGGTGGTGGTAGTAGTAGTAGTAGTAGTGGTGGTGGTGGTGGAAGTAGTAAGGTATTCATCTGTTCCATTATCATACATTTATTTTTCATTCCATTCATTTCTTTTTTGCTCTTGTGAATAATCAGCATCACAAGGCCAATGCGACGGAGATGGCCACTGAGGCCACGTGCAGCTATAGCGTATGCCTCCAACATTCCCTTATACTCTCATACTGATAGTGGAAATAAGGAGTGTGCCGTTTTCGTTTAGTATATTTCGTGGTATACTGTTTTATAATTCATTTACTATTTTTTTTTTTGTGTGTGGGGTCGGTGTTGTAAGTTAATGAGAGAAAAAAATTCATTGGTCCATTTCACCTGATGATAATTAAGTCGGATTCACCTAGTTACCTATTGTTCTTGTGAGCGGGAAGAGGGGAATGTGAGTTGTGTGTGTTTGTGTGTGTGTGTGTGTGTGTGTGCATTTATTATGAAACTTGTTCGTTAAAGTGATGTCAAGTTAATCAGAATAGTTAAACTTACTTGTGTTTGTCGATTAATTCTATCTATATGTTTTATTTAATTTTATCTATTTATCTATATTTATTTTCTGCCAATTAATTATCGTCAGCCTTTGTCTTTACTCTCTGAACTAGTTTGTAAAGGGATCTGATATCATTTGCTTTGTATAATTCAACCTTTCCGTTTGGGGGAGGCGGTGGCTGAACGGATAGCGAGACGGCCTCGCGTTCAGGAGGACGCGAGTTCAATCCCCGACCGGTGCCACCAAGCTGGGATTTTTCAGCCGCCGCCGAGTGGCTTAAAACTACCCACATGCTGTCCAGAAGACCACCTATCAACCCGGACTCTAGATTCTAGGATCAAAGATGAGCTCCGGGAGGGCAGCATGAGTTAATGCAAGATGGCGCCACTATAAACACTCGCCTGCGCCAGAACGGACTGGACCGACCATCAGGACCCACCGGAAAGAAACCTTGGACCGACCATCAGGATCCACCGGGAAGAAGCCTACCGGCGCAGTAGGCCGCAACGTAAAAACCTATTCATTCCTATTCTCTACATACCTTCATCCCTGCCCGCTCCTATTCCCTCTTCTCCTTATCTCCTTCTCCTCACCTTTCCTTTGCACCCTTCCAGTTTACCCTTTGACCTCTTCTTCCACTCCATTTTCTCTCCTCCCTCCTTTTCTTCTTTAGCCGCTCCTTTTGACACTCCCACTCCTCCTCCTTATCTTCCTCCTCCTCCTCCTCCTCTTCAAGAACCTCCACAAACCGTATCATCTTCACCACTCCTGTCATCTGTCCTCTCTCTTCTCCCCCTCTCCCCTCTCTCTTCTCCTCTCTCTCCCCAAAACCCTTTACCTCCTCTCCTTTCCTTTCTCCTTCCTTCCCCTCTTGTCCACTCACTCAACAGACCTCCTCAGCCTCTATATCTTCTCCTCCTCCTCCTCCTCCTCCTCCTCCTCCTCCTCCTCCTCACCCTTTCTCTTTGTGTCCACCTCTTAAACACTCGTCCTTCTCCCCTCCTCTCCCCATCCCTCTCTCCCTCCCTCTCCCTCCCTTTCTCCTTCTCTCACCCTCCCTCTTCACCTTCTCTTTTATTTTACACCTTACGGAGTCTTGAATTTCATGCTCACCTAAATATAAATAATGACCGAACGTCCTCTTCCTCTTAGTCCTCTTCCTTTTCCTCCTCTTCCTTTTACTTCTACTTTTTTCTTCACTTCCTTTCGTCTCCATTTTTGATCTATTATTCCTCTTTTCTTGTCGGTTTTGCGGTTTATTAATTTTTCCTCTGTTTCTCCTCCGTCTTTTTTACTTTCTCCGTTCTTTATTATTTTACTCTTCCTCCTTTTCGTCCCCTTTCCCCATTATTTACAGCCTCATATCTTTTACGAGGTCTCTTTTTTTTCTTTCTCCCCATTTCGTCTCGTTTTCCTGCTATCCTCGTTTTTCTGCTTTATTATCGGTTTCATTCTTAAATTCTCAGCTCCTTTTCGTCTCCTTTCCACCCCGTCTTCAACCTTTATGATCAACTTTGCGGTCCTATTTTTATGTCCTTTTTTTGGCTAGCTCTCCCTTCCGTCTCCTTTTTTTTCTCTCCTCCCTTTCGTCTCCTTTTTTTCTGCCCTTCCTTTTCGTCCCAACTTTTTTCCTCTTCCTTCCTTTTCGCGTCTTTTTTCCCTCCTCGTCTTCGTCCTTCATCATCGGTCTCGGGCTCTCGTTACCGGTTCATTTGCCGCCGCAGTGAAGGCTCGACTCGTCCCATTGTCAAATATAAGGTTAATTGGGGCAGATAATAGCCGCAGTGCTTCGAGTGTATCGCGTGTGCCCGCTGAGAGACCCGCCGAGTGTGTGTGCGTGGGTGTGGGTGTGTGAGGGGTGGGGAGATGTTTGTAAGGGGGGGAGAGGGGTGTAGGGGAGGAGGGGTGCGTGTGTGGGGGGGGGGATGTGGTGAGGTATGTGTGGTGGGATGTGAGCGTGTGTGGGAGGGCATGTGTGTGTGTGGGGGGGGGGATGAAGGGGATAGGTATGTGTGGGGTATACGTGTGTGTGTGTGTGTGTGTGTGTGTGTGTGTGTGTGTGTGTGTGTGTGTGTGGCTTTTTCAGTTTTTTTTGGACGTTTTATTTTTTTCGTCTGTTGTCTCGTGCGTGTTTTGCTTTTTTGTTCTTGTTTTTTTTTGTGAATCGTTTGTTCCGTTTATATTGTGGGTTTTTTTCTTTTGTTTTTGTTGTTGTTTTAGTTTTTTTTTGTTATTCTGGCTTTGATTTTTTTTCTGGGTGGTTCTTTGTTGTTTGTGTGATTGCAGTGTTGTTGGTTTTGTTGTTAAGGACTTTTTTTCATCTCTATTTAATCCTTTTTCTTATTCGTTTGGTTCTCGTTCTTGTTTTACTCTCTCTTCTTCCTCTCTTTCTTCTTTCACTATCAATATTATATTTTCTCTCTAAATATCATTATTATCATTACTATTATTATTGATTATTATTATTGAACGTAGTAGAAGTAGCAGTAGTAGTAGTAGTAGTAGTAGTAGTAGTAGTAGTAGTAATAGCAGTAATAGTAGTAGTTGAGGTTGTGTTAGTGCCAGTAGTAGTGGAAATAACATTGATATTAAAAGTAAAATCAGAAATACTATTGGTCGTTAAAGTAGCAGCAGTATTATAATCTTTCTGCTCGGTCTTGTAGTCTGACCTGAAACGACCCTCACTTTTTTTTTCTTTTCCTTCTCTCATCGTAGAATAATAAGATCAGCGGCCAACAAAAGGGAGAGAATGTCATTACGGTCTTTTTGAATCCGTTCTTATCCGGCTTCATTTTATTTCCGGAGCCCTCTGAATCATTTTTTATCCCTGGCTCTCCCTATTTTTTTCTTTCTGTAGTTCAGGTCTTTTTTTTTCCTCCTCGCTTTTGATAACTCTGTCTTTTTCTCTTTTCCATTATCTAATCTTCGTGTACTCGTTATCATCTTGTTTTTTTTGTTTTTCTTTTCGTATCATATGTTTTTCCTTTCACCTAATGTTTGATTTTTACTTTATATGCTTTTATAACCTTGTATCTTTTTTTTTCTTATGCAGTGTTATTTTATTTATCTGCTTTCATATTTTTTCACTTAGGGGTTTTAAACTGCTCATCCAATAGTTACTTTTTTTCAATTCATCGTTTTCCTATTGTCTTCCTTCCCATTACCAAATTTATTCAGCCTACCTCATGATCTGTTCCCCTTTCATTTTCTTCTCCTTACTTTCATCATTTCCTTTTTCTGCTGGTCCTCTCTTTCTTCCCTTCCTCCAATGTCTTCCTTTCGCGTCATAATTTCTTCCCCGGTTCACTTCACTTTTTCTTCTTCTTACTTACATCATTATCTTTTATCTTCCCCTGTCTTCCTTCCCATCGTCTTCCTTTTCCTCACCCGCCTTTCACTACATCGTTATCCTTATTCTCCTCCTGTCTTCCTTCCTTCCTTCCTTCCTTCAGTGTCTTCCCCTCCCCGCCCAACCTCCCTCACATGATTAGTTTTTTTCTCCTGTTTTCCTTCCCTTCCCTTCTTTCTCCAGCATCTGTTCACTTCTTCCCATCTGTTCCTTCATTTTTTCTTCTTTTCCCTCATCATTGTTTCTACTCCTGTCCTCTTCCTTTCCTCACCCACCTTCTTCTACATTATCTTTTTTCTTATCTTCTTGTCTTCCTTCCTCGCGTGTCTTCCTTCCTCCCCCCTTCATCTGTTCCTCTCTTCACCTCCCTTTTTTTCTTTTACTTCAATCATTTATTTTCCTCATCTCTTTTCTGTTCACTTTTTCTTCTTTAACCTCACTTTATTATCTTTATTCTCTTGCCTTCTTTCCTTCCCTTCATCTGATGTCTTCCTTTCCTCATCTGTCTTCCACATTATCATTGTATCTTTTTCCTTCCTTTTCCTTTTACTCTTTTCTTCTTTTTCCTTCTCCTCTTCCATTCCCCACCCCGTTTCTTCTTCTCACTCATACCATTATCGTCTTTTACCTCCTGTCTTCTTCCTTTCCTCAGCCTCCTTCTTCCACATCATTATCTTTTATCTCCTGTCTCCCTTCCTTCCTTCCGCCAGTGTCTTCCTCTCCCCGACCTCCTCCTCCTCCTCCAGTCTTCTCTGTTCACTTTTTCTTCTTTTCTCTCACATCATTATCCATTTTCTCCTCCTGCCTTCCTTCCTTCCTTTCCTTCAGTGTCTTCCCCTTCCGGCTTTTCTTCCACCTTTCTTCTCATCATTATTTTTTTCCTCTCCTGTCTTTCTTCCCTTTATCAGGTCTCTTCCTTTCCTTGCCCGCCTTTCATCGCTTCATTATCTTTCCTTTCTCTTTCCTTCCTGTGTCTTCCTCTTACTCCTTTTTCTTCTTATCCTTCTCCTCTTCAAATCCCCCTTTTACTTCTTTTTACTTGCATCGTTATCCCTTTTCGCCTCCTATCTTCTACCTTCCTTCCTCTAATGTCTTCCTCTTACCCCAGCATCTGTTCTTTCCTTCACCTCCTTTTTCTTCTTATCTTCCTCTTCAAGTCCTTTTACTTCTTTTCACTAACATCATCCTTTTTTTTCTCTTCCTGTCTTCTTCCTTCCTTCCGCCAGTGTCCTCCCCTCCCCGCCCTCCTCCTTCCAGCTGCTTCGCCTCCCCCTCTCGTAAGACTCTCGTTGAGGTTTTTGATCTCGCCCCACCTGGCTTCCCAAGGTGCTTAATTGGGCGGCGAGGAGACTCTTCAGGTGAGCTTACGGGGGAGGAGGAGGAGGAGAGGGAGGGGGAGGAGGAGGGGGAAAGAAGGTAAGGAACGAAGCAAAATTTAGGAGATAAAGACAAGACGAAAGATATAAGAAGGAGAATTAAGAGGAGGAAGAGAAAAGGAGGACGAGTATAAGAAGGTGGAGGAAGAGGAGGAGGGTGAGGAGAAAAAGAAGCAAGGGACGAAGGATTAGATAAAATATAAAGGATAATAAGAGAGAAGACGAAAGACGTATGGAGAAGGATTAGAAGGAGGAAGAAAAGAAGGAGGAGAAGGAAACAGAGAAAAAATGATGATGACGATGATGATGATGAGGAGGAGGAGGAGAAAAGAGGCAAGGAAGGAAGGAAATTTAAGAGAGAGAGAGAGAGAGAGAGAGAGAGAGAGAGAGAGAGAGAGAGAGAAGAAAAGTTAAGTGGAGAGAAGCGAGTTAGCGAAACAAACTTCAAATAATCTTCTTTGTCTTCGTGTTGAGATAAGACCAAGGAAGCCAAGAGGTAAAGAAAGATGAAAATATAACGAAAAAGATGATAAAAGAGACGAGGTATTAATGTCCTTAAACTTTTCCTCGCTCCACCGTTGAATAGAACACAGACAGAACAATGAATGAAGGACAAGTGAGATAGATAAAGAAGATGAATAGGTGAAGGAGTACAGGAATAGATACAGGAAAAAGAGGGATAAGGAAACATAAAAAAGAGAAGGGTAAAGAAGAATAGATGATTAAAGGAGAACAGTAGCACTTTAAGGAGATTGGAGATGAATAAAGGAGATCAATTGTAGATAATGAGATAGCTCGATAAAGAGGACAAGTAATAGAATATAAAGTAAAGAAAGAATAAAGGTAACGAAAAAATGAATTAGACGTAAAAGATACATTTATAAAGGAAAATACTGATAAAGGAAAATAAATAAATAAAAATTGCTAGATAGAGATAGATAATTGAGAATAATGATCAAGGAAATGCGTAGATAAGAGAGGTAATACATAAAAAAAGATAAAAGAATAAACGGAAATTGATTAAGAGAAAGTAGATGAAGATGGTGAAAGACCTAATACCATGAAAATATGATAATGGCGGATAAAACTATTCTCTCTCTCTCTCTCTCTCTCTCTCTCTCTCTCTCTCTCTCTCTCTCTCTCTCTCTCTCTCTCTCTCTCTCTCTCTCTCTCTCTCTCTCTCTCTCTCTCTCTCTCTCTCTCTCTCCCACCCCACCACCACCACATGTATCGAAAAATGGTTAATGAGCTCCATAGACTTTTTCCCCGGCATATCATGAAGCCCTGCCGATGAAGCCCCATTTTCTTTCTTTTTAGGGGACAATGTAATGGCCTGCGTATAATATTGTGGCGCAGTGGTGTTCGTGTTATGGGGAAGTCCTACAAAAATACATATTACAAAAAAGAATAGAGAACGGAAGGGGGATTAGAAAAAGAAGAGGTAGGATATAAGAAGCAGTCCGGATCAGTTAAAATGTGTAGTGGGATAAGTTTAGTGACTCCATATTCTCAAACTTGCATCTGATGAGGCTTTCGCATAGGTTTTGTGTACTTTCGTGGGGAGTCATGAGCCTTGTTATGGTTTGTCCAGGCTTCTGTACCCTGGACGTGAAAAACATTTATGAGAACCCGATTAATCTCTTTTTGTGACCCTAGCAAATATTTTTTTCGGGATTATCTTTTCTTTTTCTTTCCCTTCTCTTCACTATCTCACTTTTGTTAACTTATGCGAAAGCTGATTTTCTTGTTTTATTTATTACTTCTTTGATTAAAGTCGTATTTCAGATATTAGCCATTCTTTTTTTTGTTTTATATGTTTTTTTCAACTTCTTTGCATGCATTTCATAACATTTCTCTCCTTTAATGTCTCTTGATTTTCCTTCTTCGCTTCCTTCAGCTCCTCCTCCTCGTCTTTCTCCTCTTTTCAGCTTTTTTTCCTTCTCTTATATGTTTGTTGTTATTTCGGAATACAAGGACGGCCAATATTTCGTCTCTGTTTTCTTGATTAAGTTGACATTTTCTACTCCTCCCCCTCTTTCTGCCCCTTCTCTTCCTTCTTCTCTTCCTCCTCTCCACTTCATTCCCTCTCCTGCATGGTCATTGCTACTTCGGAATACAAAAATATCACCCAATGTTTCGTCAAAATTTACCTGATGTGGTCAACACTTTCTACTCCTCCTCCTCCCCTTCCTTTTCATCCTACTCTTTCTTCTTTTAACTGCTTTCCTTTTCCTGTATGATCATTGCTACTTCGAAATACAAAAATGCCGACCATTCTTTCGTCTGTATTTTCCCTGTATGACGAACACTTTCTACTCATCAAGCAAATAATGACTGCCATCGTGTCTACTTCTCATTTCATTATTGTTGTTGCTTTCCCCTTTGTCACTGTTACCAATATTGCTGCTGCTCCTCCTCCTCCTGCTGCTCCTCCTCCTCCTCCTGCTCCTGCCTCTGCCTTCGCCTCTGCTGGTTCTGGCGGCCATCACTCAGGCAGGTAATATCGAGGCGGCCCCTTGCCATTCTATTACCTTTAAGTGGGAGTATTAAAGGTAAACAGCCCCGCGTGGCCCCAGAAACACGTGAACTGCTCCGCTTGGCCGCTCCCCGCCTCTCCTCGCCTCTCAGCAGCCTCTCCGGTGAAGGGTGGCGGCTGCAGTGCGTTGTTTTTTTGGCTGTCTAGCTTTCCCTATTTATCTGGCAATTTATCCATCTATTTGTCATGAAAGGCTTGATTTTGTATTGCTATATTTGCCTCTCTCTTTCTGTGTAGCTGTTTTGCTTTTCTCTTTTTCATACAATTTATTCAGCTCTCATAAAAGTCTTCATCGCTTTCTCTGTTTAGCTCTTTCGTTTTTTTAATCTTTATCTTCAAGTCTATCCATATGTTTCCTGTGGTTTAATGTATTGCTATCTCTATCTATGTCTTTTTCTCCTTATTGTCTCACCTTACCTCTTTATCTCGCAAGCTATCCACCTGTTTCGAGTAAGGTTTGATTTGATGCTGTATTGCTGCCTCTATCTATGTCTTTCCCTCTGTTTCTTCTTTCCATTTTATCTTCCAATCTATCCGTCTGAGTTGTGAAAGTTTAGATCTCTTTTTCTCTATATGTGTCTCGCTTGTCCTCTTTATCTCCAAATGTCTCTCGTGAAAGGTATGATGCTAAATTACTTTCTCTCTCTCCTTGCTCTCTCTCGCTCTGAAGGGTGGAGGCTGTATTGCGTTGTCCCTTTGTGTTGATTCCCTCTCCTTCTTTATCTCCCCATTTGTCCACCCCTGAAAAGTTTAATTTGATGTTGTATTGCTATGTTTGTCTATACATTTCTCCCTCTGGCTGTTCCGTCTCTCATTTTTATCTTCCAATCTATACATCTGTGTTGTGAAAGTCTTGATCTCTTTCTCTCAGTGTCTGCTTCGCTTTTCTTTTTTATGTATCTCTGTCTCTCGTGAAAGGCTTGAGGCTGTATTGTTATCTCCATCTTTATCTCCCTCTATTTATCTATATTTTCCTGTATATCTTTCTGTCCGTCTATATGTCTGTTTGTATGTCTGTCTGTGTCTCTCTTTCTGTCTGTCTGTCTTTGCCTATCTTCCTTTCCATCTCTTTCTATTACAGAAATAATATTAAGCCTGAACAAAAGCTGTTCATCACTCTATGCTAATTCTCTCTCTCTCTCTCTCTCTCTCTCTCTCTCTCTCTCTCTCTCTCTCTCTCTCTCTCTCTCTCTCTCTCTCTCTCTCTCTCTCTCTCTCTCTCTCTCTCTCTCTCTCTCTCTCTCTCTCTCTCTCTCTCTCTCTCTCTCTCTCTCTCTCTCTCTCTCTCTCTCTCTCACACACACACACACACACACACACACACACACACACTTATACATATCACGCACCTGAACTTTCCTCTGTCTTATATTGTTTTATTGTTTTCATTTTAATTAATTTTATTTTATCCCAACATTCTCAGCTTTCAAAAGACTAATTTTCTCTTGCCAGATGATCATAGTTTTAACGGTGTGAGGAGTAAATCTGTCTATCAGTCAGTCAGTCCATGTTATCCATCAGTCAGTTATTTCGTCAACCCTCACTGACCTGTTATCTTAGTGGATGAGTATAAGGCGTGTTATTCCATGCGCCTGTACACTCACAGGTCGAAAGCAAATTTAAATCTGGGATAAAAGGGTGATGATCAATAACAAGGACGATTTTTCAAAGTATAATTATAGGTTTTTAATGGTGAGTTATAAAAAAGAACACAAGAAAACATTAAATGGAGAAAAATTAAAGACAATCTGAAATATTCTAGACAAATGAAACAAGAAAAATAATGAATATAATGATGAGGATAATAAAAAAATAGAGGATAACAATAATTTCCATTAATCAGCTGCTCAGTGTTTTTTTTTTCCACAGGAAAGGAAGCAGCTCAAAGGCATAAAAAAAGTGTAGAAAAAAGCCCGATTAACGTTGCTCCTAAAAAAATGAAAGTAAAGCTTGGCCAAAACTGAGGTCAATTTCTGGTAGAGAGGTGTCCTGATACTCTCCTCTTGAGTAAGGAAATCTAAACTCGTTGCGGGTCATGAGTAAATGCATTAAACATCAATCTAAAGTAAATGAAAGACAGAGAGCAGTAAAGGGTTCGAGATGGTATTAGTGATTAATCTATGACTGTGTTCACGGTGCAAGGAGTTACAAAGCAGGTGAGGGACTCTTTATTTAATTTTACGGTGAGGCAGAGATCGGAAACTGAGGAATAAGAGGGAATAAACAGTTAATCGTCTTATGCAACACAAATTGAATATATAAAGAATGGAAAGAATTTAATATGAATACGTCAGGACCAAGCGATATGTAATCTTCTCCCGATCAAAGAAAGGGAGAAAGAAAAGAAATGTGTGAAGACCAAGTAATATTATGCTGTCGAAGTAATGAGCAAAAAGCAGCTTAATACTGAAGATTAACTCTGTGGTTCCCTAATTAATGCGTCCTGATGCAAGTAGCAGCAGATGATAAAGGAACTTCGCATATAATTAATTACATGATAGAATGGTAAACGAAAATCAAAGGAAATATAGAAAATAAATGTTATCGCTTACATTACGAGCAAATTTTTCAGTTATGTGATTTCGAAATATTGAAATGAAAAAAATAGTGCCGAGCCGGAAAAAAGATACAAGAAAATATTTTATAGAGAGAAAATATTAACGGTAAATAATTAGTAAAAGAATAAATGTAGTAATATTATCCACTGAAGAAAGAAGACCTGGAGACGGAAGAAGAAGGGAGAAAAAGAAGGAAAAGGAAAGACAGAGAGAGAGAGAGAGAGAGAGAGAGAGAGAGAGAGAGAGAGAGAGAGAGAGAGAGAGAGAGAGAGAGAGAGAGAGAGAGAGAGATGTGGTCAGGACACGCTCAGTAGCATCCAATCCTCTAAATGTAGGATGGACAAGGGGATCGGATCGCAGGAACGGCATTTAATCCCATGTCTTGCCCGCCTCAGGGGATTACGCCGACCACTGACCCCCAGTTCGAAACCCTCCAGCCCCCTCTTGCCTTCCCAGTCCCTCCACCCTTCCAAAACCTAAACCTTTCGCCAATACACCCATTTTATCTCCTTTTCCCCTTTATTATCCACTATCATTTGTTTGTTTTTTTCTTTTTTTTCAGTGTTTCTGTTTTTGCTGCTTTCTCTTCTCTTCTCTGCGTCTTCTTTCTCTTCCTCTTCTCTTTTCTCTTCAACCATCATCCTCTTCTTGTTCATATTTCCTTCCTCTTTATTTCCAATTTTTTTTCTTTATTTCTGGGTGTGTTTCTGTCTCTCTGCTTCTTTCTCTTCTGCTCTCTTCTTTATCTTCTTTCTCTTTCTCTTTTCTTTGCTCCTCAACCATTGTCCTCTTCTTCTTCTTCTTCTTTCCATCCTCTTTATTTCTCCTTTATCGCATCTTTCCACGTCCTTCCTTCTCGTTTTCCTTCTCTTGAAATCTCCACTTCCTCCCACTCTTCCTCCTCCTCCTCCTCCTTTATTGCTTCAGTGTATTACATCTGCATTTATCGGTTCACTTTCACCTCTTTTCTCTCCTCCTCCTCTCTTCTCCTTAACGATTATTCTCTCTTACTCTCTCCTCTCCCTTCTTGCCTCTTCCCATCTTCTCTTCCCTCCTTCCCTCCTTCTCTTTCTCCTTGCATTCCTTATTTGATTATGCAAATATATGAGACGAGGAAAATAAAGAGGAGAGAGAAGAGGAGGGGAGAGCGGAGGAAGGGAGAAAAAGAAAACCTAAGAAGCGAGTAAATAAAGGAGATGAGAGAGAGAGAGAGAGAGAGAGAGAGAGAGAGAGAGAGAGAGAGAGAGAGAGAGAGAGAGAGAGAGAGAGAGAGAGAGAGAGAGAGAGAGAGAGAGAGAGAGAGAGAGAGAGAGAGAGAGAGAGAGAGAGATTTACATAGATTTACATAGAAAATCAGACCACACAGACCCCATGGTCCAGACTTGGTGGTCTGTCCTTAAACCTAAGTGATTTTACATTAATCAGAAGACTCCAAAACGTTGCATTTCTGCTCTAGTTGATATTAAGTTGAAGGAAGTGACGGTCGAGCTTATTTTTGAAGGAGTCAATCGTGTTACACTGGACCACTGATGGTGGAAGCTTATTCCATTCTCGCACTACAACGTTGGTGAAGAAAAATTTGGTGCAATCTGAATTTACTTGTCTACATCTGAGTTTTACGCCATTGTTCCTCGTGCGCAGACTGTCATCGATCATAAACAATGTTGATCTGTCTACATTCGTGAAACCATTAAGTATTTTAAAACATTCGATCAATTTTCCTCGGAGGCGACGTTTCACAAGAGAGAACAGGAAAAGGATATAAAGCCTTTCTTCTTAGGATTTGTTGCGCAAGGAAGGGATCATTTCGTTGCCCGACGCTGAACACCTTCTAATTTAGCAATATCCTTTGCATGGTGGGGGACCAAACTGTACCGCATATTCCAAGTGGGGTCTGACTAAACTGTTGTAGAGCGGGAGTATTACATCTTTATTCTTGAATACAAAGTTTCTTTTAATGAAGCCCAACATTCTGTTCGCTTTATTTGCTGCATCGATGCATTGCTGTGAGAATTTGAGGTTTGACGCGATTTTGACCCACAAGTCTTTGACGCATTGAACGCTTTTGAGTTTAACGCCGCGCATTTCGTATTCGAACTTCTTATTCCTCGTTCCAACATGAAGGACCTGGCACTTGTCTACGTTAAAGGGCATCTCCCATCTATCCGACCAAGCTGAAATTTTGTGCAAATCCTCTTGGAGGCTTTGCCTGTCTTCGTCAGTGAGAACCGAGTTACCAATCTTTGTGTCGTCTGCAAATTTACTAATGCGGTTATTGAGTCCAACATCCACGTCGTTGATGTAAATAATGAAGAGCACTGGGCCCAGGACCGAGCCCTGAGGGACGCCACTAGTGACAGGCGCCCACTCTGAGTTAAATCCGTCAATCACTACTCTTTGTTGTCTGTTGCTCAACCAATTCGCGATCCATTGGTTTACTTGACCGTCAATACCTATTTGCTTTAATTTGTAAAGTAATTTATGATGCGGGACTTTGTCAAACGCTTTCTGGAAATCAAGATAGACTACGTCCAGTGATTTGGTTACGTCATAAACAGTGAAGAGGTCGTTATAAGGGGTTAATAGGTTTGATAGGCAGGATCTTTTGTTTCGGAAGCCATGTTGTGAGTCCCCAATCAATGAGTGGCTTTCAAGGTAACTCACAATTTTGTCTCTAATTATGCCCTCAAGTAGCTTACCTACAACCGAAGTTAGACTAATGGGCCTGTAATTACCTGGTACTTTTTTGTCTCCTTTCTTGAAAATCGGTGTCACGTTAGCCTTTTTCCAATCTGAAGGGACGATGCCTTGTCGCAAGGACATATTGAATACGGTTGTGAGGGAGGAGAGTATTTCGCTCTTCGTTTCTTTCAGCAGAGTTGGATATACTTTGTCAGGTCCAGGACTTTATTTGTTTTAAGTGAATGGAAGCTTTAAGGACTTCATCGATTGTTATTTCAAAATTAGGCAATGCATGCTCGAGATTTACAATAGTACTGGTGTTGGTGGTAGCGAGAGGAAGACTGTTAGTATTAAACACCGAAGAAAAGTAATTGTTTAAGAGGTTTGCAATGTGTTGGCTGTCAGTCACTAGTGCACCGTCACTGTTTGTTAAAGGTCCAATACCACTTTTGATCGCCTTTCTGTTGAGTATGTAACTGAAGAAAGATTTCGGGTTATTTTTACAGTTGGCTTAAATATTTTCTTAATGTCAAAGAATTTCCTGACCTACTAGTCTATTTACTCGTCGCCTGGCATCATTATAGAGTCTACTGTTCTCGGGCGTGCTTTGTTCTTTCTTTAACCTGTAAAACAATTTTCTCTCACTGACTGATTGTTTAATTTCGCTATTAAACCACGGTGGGCTTTTATTAGTGTTAATTCGCTTCTCGCACAAGGGGACGAATGTGTTCTGCTGAGTGAGTAAGTGATTTTAAGGCTTAGCCAGGCTTCCTCTACGTTGCCGTCATCTGATAGTTGTATTTCTGTTAGTTTTGTCGGATTTCTACGAAGTTAGCTCTTTTGAAATTGGGCACCTTTACTTTATTTTCAGTCACTGATGATTGAGCTTTAATGTCGACGCGCACTAATTTATGATCGCAAGAACCGAGGTGTTCTCCTACCGTGACACTACTGACAAGGTTATCTTGGGTCGTTATAACAAGGTCGAGTATATTATTTTGTCGAGTTGGCTCAGAAACCATTTGGCTTAGATAATTTTCTTCTAGAAATTCGATCATTCTATGTGACTCGCCTTCTGTGCCTGACAGTGTCGCCCAGTCGATATGGGGGAGGTTAAAGTCTCCTAATATCAGTGAGTCGTTGTTATTAAGTGACTGCCTTAAGACGCTGTACATTTCAAGGTCGTCATCGAGTGATTGCCCGGGAGGTCTGTAGGTGACAGATATATTTAAATTGACTTTTGCAATGTTTACTCGCACGCACAAATGTTCAACGTTACTGTTTCCCGGTGTTTTGTCGGTGGGTTGCAAATAGCTTTTGACATAAAGGGCGACGCCACCGCCTCTACGGTTTACACGATCTTTGTTGAAGAGTCTGTAGCCATCTATGTTGTATTCGGAGCTTAAATCAATATTTGTGGTGTCGATAAATGTTTCGGTTATAACAATTATGTCAAAATTTTCTGTTAAAGCAAGACATCTCAGTTCATCAAATTTGTTTCTTAGGCTACGCGCATTGAAACTAAGGATTTTAAGTTATCTATAGGCTTGGTAATACAGGTGGTGGTACTTGCGGGATCACGGTTACGGGTTTGTTGTGATGCACGGCGTCTATTTACACGGGCGGGGTGGAGGGACGTGGCCGTGACTCGTTTTTTGCTCGGATGACACGCACTGCTTCGTTGAGGAGCCTTCCGAGTCTGGCTGCCCCGATGGGAGAAAGGTGCAATCCGTCCCTGTGGAAAAGTTCATTTTGTCCATAGAAATTGTCCCATGCGTTTAGGAACTCCACGTCAAGCTCCCTGCAAAGAGTCTGTAAGCGGTTGTTTAGGCTGAAGGCCTTACTGAAAAAGTCGCTCTCCGCCCAAGTCCGTGGTAGAACTCCTGAAATCAAAATGTTAGGGATTTAGTCTTATACTGCTGGATGAGCCTACGGTACTTCTCCAGGAGTTCCTCAGACCAGGTCGTGGTGACGTCGTTCGTACCTGTGTGGATAACAAACAGTGAATCATTAGTAGCCTGGGGAGATCTCCTCAAGAGCAGCAGTTATGTCGTCGATCCCAGCACCAGGATAGCAATAGTTCCGTCTTCGACGAGGAACTCTGCCGCAGAACTCAACGACCTGCTGGCGAATCATGGAGTCACCCACCAGGAAGGTGCTCTCCTGCTCGTCCTCCTCCTCCAGAATGGCAAACCTGTTGAAGCAATGAACAGGATAAATCGCTTGTCTGGCTGGTTTGGCTCCTCCATTCACGACGGTGAAGCCATCATGGTCGGTGCCACTAGCACCCTCCGTTGCGTGGTGTTGTCCGCTGGTGTCGACGGTACCGCTGAGGGCAAGGGGCGGTTGGAGAAGGGTTTGGCACCACAGCAACGTTAGCCTGGATGAATTCCTGCAAGGAGGCAACAGTGCGAGAAAGCTCTATTATTTTATTCTGACCTGCTTCCATCTTCTCTTCTTGCTCCTGCAGTCTGGTCTCGAGATGCTGCCTGGTGAGAGAAAGTTCCATTATTTTATTCTGGCCTTCTTCCATCTTCTCTTCCTGCTCCTGCAGTCTTGTCTCGAGATGCTGCCTGGACAGACACAGTCGACAGACAGCAGAACGCCCTGTAAAAGTGAGCTGAGAAGCTACCGTTACAAGTACTGCACTTCTTAGGCGCCATCTTAGCTGAAATGAAAGAGATAAAACACAAAGTGAAGGAGATTAGGAAAGGGGTGAGGTGTGTGAGAGGTAGTTTAGTAATGGAGGAAAAGTGAGAGAGGAGGAGTAGGAAGGGATGTGAGGTGAGTAAAGAGGGGGAAAGGGAGGTGTGTGAGATCAAGGAGGGTTAGGAAATAGGTGAGGTGGGAGAGAGGAGGAGTAGGAAGGGATGTGAGGTGAGTAAAGAGGGGGGAGAGAGGCGTGAGTGAGGTGTGTGAGATCAAGGAGGGTTAGGAAATAGGTGAGGTGGGGAGAGAGGAGGAGTAGGAAGAGATGTGAGGTGAGTAAGAGGGAAAGAGGCGGTGAGTGAAGTGTGTGAGATCAAGGAGGGTTAGGAAATAGGTGAGGTGGGAGAGAGGAGGACTAGGAAGGGATGTGAGGTGAGTAAAGAGGGAAGAGAGGCGGTGAGTGAGGTGTGTGAGATCAAGGAGGGTTAGGAAATAGGTGAGGTGGGAGAGAGGAGGAGTAGGAAGGGATGTGAGGTGAGTCAAGAGGGGTTAAGGGAGGCGGTGAGTGAGGAGTGTGAGATCAAGGAGGATTAGGAAATAGGTGAGATGAGTGAGAGGGAGTTTGGGAAAGGAGGTAAGTGGGAGAGAGGAGGAGTAGGAAGGGATGTGAGGTGAGTGAGGTGTGTGAGAACAAGAAAGGTTAAGAAAGAGGCGAGGTAAGGTGGGTGAAGGGATGGGTAAATAGGATGTGAGGTAAGGTGAGTGAGGGGGGGAGGGCTTAGAAATATGTGGAGGTGAGGGAGGAGTAGGAAGGGCTAATCCTCTAGGGGATGAGGAGGAGCAAAGGGATGTGAGGTGAGCGAGGGTGGGGGGCTTAGGTGAGGGGAGGGAAAGGGGTGTAGGAAGTGTTAATCCTCTAGGGGATTTAAAGAGGATGTAGTGAGGAGGAGCAGATTGAATCCTCAGGGAATTCAAAGGGTGGGTTGTCGACACACCCAAATCACGCGTGAGACACTCGGGAACACAAAGTCACACTCAGGACACAGAAACACACAGAAACCCAAGCACAAGCACGACTAAACACCCTCAAGTCACTCATAAAAACACCTGAAATACAACAGCACCTCAAAACACTCTGAAACCCACGCAGAGCACTATAAACAGCCAAATCACACAAAAGCACTGAAACACAACACACTCGAAACGCAGAACACTCGAAAAACAGCCAAATCACACGCAGAAACACCGGACACAAAACAGCACACTCAAAACACTGAAACACACGCAGTACACTTAGAAGCAGCCAAATCACACCAAAAACACCGGAAACACAACACACTTGAATCACTCTGAAACACACGCAGAACACCATGAAACAGCCAGATCACACGCAAAAACACCGGAAACACAAATCACAGAGGCAACCACAGGCAGCACTATAAACAGCCAAATCACACGCAAAAGCACTGGAGACACAACACACTCGAAACGCACAACACTCGAAAAACAGCCAAATCACGCAAAAACACCGGAAACAAAACAGTACACTCAAAACACAGAAACACACGCAGTACACTTAGAAGCAGCCAAATCACACGCAAAACACCGGAAACACAACACACTTGAATCACTCTGAAACCCACGCAGAACACCCGGAAACAGCCAGATCACACGCAAAAACACCGGAAACACAAATCACAGAGGCAACCACAGGCAGCACTATAAACAGCCAAATCACACGCAAAAGCACTGGAGACACAACACTCTCGAAACGCAAAACACTCGAAAAACAGCCAAATCACACGCAAAAACACCGGAAACAAAACAGCACACTCAAAACACAGAAACACACAGTACACTTAGAAGCAGCCAAAACACACGCAAAAACACCGAAACACAACACACTTGAATCACTCTGAAACCCACGCAGAACACCCGGAAACAGCCAGATCACACGCAAAAACACTGGAAACACAAATCACAGAGGCAACCACAGGCAGAAACCACAAGCGACACACACCAAACACGTGTCGGGAAATCACAGGCAACACACAAGGTCCACTAGCGAGAACACACAAACGCAATCCCAAGAGCACAACGAAAACACAGGGCAAGCGATGTTGTGGAGCGCAGCAGAATGAGTCACGACCTTCTCTCAGCAGAGGTCAGGTGTGAATGAATGAGAGAGAGAGAGAGAGAGAGAGAGAGAGAGAGAGATGGAAGGGAAGAGTAAATAATTAGATAATGGAATAAAAGCAAGTAAGAAACGAAAAAAATGAACTAAATACATGATCTTAATTTTCATAAGTGTGTGTGTGTGTGTGTGTGTGTGTGTGTGTGTGTGTGTGTGTGTGTGTGTGTGTGTGTGTGTGTGTGTGTGTGTGTGTGTGTGTGTGAGGTTTAAGGTCGACGGAGTGTTCCTAGAATCGTGTGAAGAGACATGTTGAAGAGATGCTGAAGAGAGATGTTGAGGAGAGATGCTGAAGAAAGATGGTGAAGAGAGATGTTGAGGAGAGATGCTGAAAAGAGATGGTGAAGAGAGATGTTAAGGAGAGATGCTGAAAAGAGATGGTGAAGAGAGATGTTGAGGAGAGATGTTGAAGAGAGATGCTGAAGGGAGATACTGAAGAGAGATGTTGAGGAGAGATGCTGAAGAAAGACACTGAAGAGATATGCTGAAGAGAAAGGCTTAGGAGATGCTAAAGAAAGATGTTGAAGAGAAGTGCAGAAGAAATACAGAAGAAAATACAAATGAGAGATACAGAAGAGAAATGCAGAAGAGAAATACAGAAGAAAATTACAGAAGAGAAATACAGAAGAGAAATACAGAAGAGAAATACAGAAGAGAAATTACAGAAGAGAAATACAGAAGAGAAATACAAATGAGAGATACAGAAGAGATTTACAGAAGAGAAATACAAATGAGAGATACAGAAGAGAATTACAGAAGAGAGATACAGAAGAGAAATTACAGAAATGAAAGTACAGAAGAGAAATAACAGAAGAGAAATACAGAAGAGAAATACAGAAGATAAATACAGAAGAGATTATACAGAAGGGAAATACAGAACAGATACAAAAGGATGCTGAAAAGATATGCGATGACTGGAGACGCTGAAAAAAGTTGCTGCACTGATGTAGAAGAGTGAAGTTAAAGAGGTGTTGAAGAGACGCTGCAGCCCTTTCTCTTCTCCCCTCTGAAGACCAACACTCAGAAGCCCTCGCTGTCTTTCCCCTTCAGAAGCAAAACTTTCAAGCTCCTCCTCTTTTTCCCCTTTACTCTCTCTGTGTATCTATCTTTCTATCTATATCTTCCCTTTTTCAGTATTTTCTTTTTCTTTCTTTCTTTTACCTGTTTTCATTTCCCTCTTATCTTCTCGTTCCTTCACCTTTATTTTTCTCGTCCATTTCCTCCTCCGTCACTCCTCATTTCCTCCTCCATCACATCTCACACCTCCTCCATCTCTTCCTTCATCTTTCCGTTCCTTCACCTTCCTACTTTTTACCATCCCTCTCCTCCTCCTCCTCCTCCTCCTCTTCCTTCCCTTTATATGTAAAATCTCCTCTCTCCTTTCTCTATATTTCTCATCAGTTCGTTTCTCCCTTTATCCTTTCATCTCTCCTCCGAACACGTCTCTCTCCTATTCTCCTTTATTTCCCTTTTTCTCTAGTTTCCCTTCTCTTTCTTTCCCTACCTTCACTCCTACCTTCCCTCTCTTTCTTACCGCTTTACCCCCTTTCTCTCTTCCTCTTCATCTTTTCTCGCATTCTCCTCTTCTTTTTTCTCCTGTTGCATATATTTTGTCTCCTTTTCCCTCTCTTCCACTCCCTTCATTCTCCACCTGCTCTCTCCTCTTTAGACTTTACTCCCTCTCCCTCTCTCCCCACTTTCGGTTTCTCCTTTCCATTTTTTCTTCTGCTCCTTTTCTCGTGTCTCCCCTCCTCCCTCCCATTCCCTTCTCTCCATTCTTACCTCCCCTTTCCTCCCTCTCTTTTACCTCTCTCTCCTATTCTGAGTGTAGACAGGAACAACCCCTCACATAACTATTGCTTAAATGACACTCCCATAAGCAGGTCTGGGTGCGAGAGGGACTTAGGGGTCTTAGTGAGCTCTGATCTCCGTCCAAGGGCACAATGCATTCAAGCTAGAAATCGAGCAAACAGGGTACTGGGACTCATTTCAAGGAGCATAAACAACAGAAGCACCGAAGTCTTCCTCAAACTATATTTAGCATTAGTTAGACCTCATCTTGATTATGTGGTTCAGTTCTGGTCACCTTACTATAGAATGGATATCAAAATGTTAGAATCGGTGCAGAGGAGGATGACTAAGATGATTCAGGGGGTTAAGAAGCTTGCATTCTCTAGATAGGCGAAGGGTGCGAGGTGACTTGATAGAGGTTTATAAATAGATGAAGGGCTTTAATAAGGGGGATATTAATAAGGTTCTGATGGTAAAACAACCGGGTAGGACTCGTAGTAATGGGTTTAAACTGGATAAATTCAGATTCAACAGGGACATAGGCAAAAACTGGTTTACTAACAGAGTGGTAGATGAGTGGAACAAGCTGAACAGTCATGTGGTGAGTGCCAATACAATTGACGCATTCAAAAACAGACTAGATAAATTCATGGACACTGATATTAAATGGGGTTAGAGTCACAGGAGCTGCTTTGTATAGGCCTACCGGGCTCCTGCAGACTCCTACGTTCTTATGTTCCTCTTTTTTTCTCATTCTGCACTCTTTCTAATTTCACCTCCTTTCCCCTTCCACTCCCTTCCACTCTCCTCTTTACAACTTCACTCCCTCTCTTTCTCCCTCTCCTTCGCTCTCTTTCACTCCACTTTCTCTCGCTCTTGCCGCCATAAAACGAAGCAAGGAGCAGATTTTCAGGCGCTTCCCGAGAGAGTTTGAGAAATGATGCGGAGGAGAGGCGCAAAAAAGGGTAAACCGGGTAAGTTAGCAAGTTTAGAATGGCCGGCCGTGTAAGAGGAGAGAGGAGAAGAGGAGGATGAGAAGGGTAAGGTAAAAGATGGGTAGGGTGGGAAAGGTTGAAATGGAAAGGAAGGGAAAGTGTGAAAGGCGGAGAAAAAATGTAAAAAGTGAATCTCAGCGGGTGGCGTGTGAAAAAGAGAGGAAAAAGAGAAAGAAAGGAAAATACAAGCTCAAATAGAAATTAAATTGGAAATGAAAGGAAATAATGAATGGAAAAAAGACAAATACGGAAGATGAAATTCGGAATGGGATAAGAAGAAAAAAATGTTTAAAAGGAAAAACTGGGGTGGGAAAGGAAACAAGGAAAAAATGCGCCTACAGTCAACAAGGAAATATGACGGGAAGGCGAAGGAAAGAGGGAGTTAAATAAAATTAGATTGAATGAAATTAAATGGGGAAATTAAAGGGAGCAAAGTTTCCTCTCTCCTTTCTCTACTTTTCTCTCCATTCCTCTTTTTCCTCCTTCTCTTCTCTCACCTCTCCTTCGCCTTTACTCCTAACATCAGCTGTAATATTTTTTTTAAGTCTGTCATAACTGGAAACACTCATGACCACTTAGAGAAACAATCTGACAAATGGCTCCTATATAGCGTGGATTGAGTAGGAGCAAATTGTGTCTTAACTAACACTGGGTCGTTGCCATTAAAGTAAAGTTGTACGAAGCAGCAGAGAGGAGCGACACTTTTCATTATGTGTACCTGAACAATAGTAGACATTCGGTACGGCGCCTTACCAGTGTTTTAAATGTTTAATTATATGTGTTCTGTGTGCTTCCTTCCTTGCATTTCTTTTTCTTTCCCCCTTGACCGCTTTCTCTGGTGTCAAAAGTGATTAAAAAATGTAAAAAAATATAATCATCTCGGTAACTAAACGTAAACTTCTGTATTTTTAGGTAATTTCAAATGTTAACCCTTCCGCTGCAATTGGCACGGATTTAGCCTTTACTGGTAGCCTGGAAACATATACTCCCAGGTCTTTCTCTGCCTCTTTTGTGGATAGTGGAGTGTTTCCCATGTGGTATTGGTGTGCTGGATATCCCCTTCCAAGGTACAGGACTTTATATTTTTTTCACTGAATTGTAGCAGCCACTTTTTGTTCCATTTTTGTAGCTTCGTGAGGTCTTCTTGTAGGAAATCCGCAGCCAAAGGGTTAAACGGATTTGAGTGTGAGCGTGTAAGTCCTAATCTCTGCACCAATAATCGCTGTGTTACTGTCCGCTACCGTGCTACAGTTTTAGTCTTAATTTATAGTAACATTAATACCAGAAGCGCAGAAATTGTCTCTATATTGTATCTGGCACCGATTAGGCTTCACCAGGATGACTCTTCAGTGTTTGTACCCTGAAAATAATAAGGATTTAGAGTTCCTCGAATAAGTACAGAAAAGAGTGACCGCTTCCCTTCCTTTCCCTTCCCTTGCCTTCCCTTCCCTTCCCTTCCCTCCCCTTCTCTTCCCTTTCCTTTCCTTCCCTTCCCCTCCCTTCTCCTCCCTTCCCTATCCCTTCCCTTCCCTTCTCTTCCTCTTCTCTTCTCTTCTCTTCTCTTCCCTCCCTTTCTCTTCCCTTCCCTTCCCTTCCCTTCCCTTTCTTTTCCTTTCCTTTCCTTTCCTTTCTTTCCATTCCATTCCCTTCTCTTCCTTTCCCTTCCACTTCTTTTCCTTTTCATCCCTTCCCCTCCCTTCCCTACCCTTCCCTTCCCTTCCCTTCCCTTCCCTTCTCCTCTGCTTCAATTCTTTTCCTTCCCCTTAATTCCTTTCCCTTCCCTTATCATCCACTTTTTTGCCTTCCCATTCCCTCCTTTTCCTTCCTTTCCCTTCCACTTCTTTATCTTCCCATACCTTCCCTTCCCTTCCTTTCCCTTCCAATTCTCTTCCTTCCCATCCCTTCACTGAGAAACTCACCGAATAGAGGATGATAAGAAGAGGCTTAATATATATTCTTTGAAAATTTGTGTTCTTTGTGTAAATCTAACTGAAGCTTCTCAATGGGATAAAGAGATTAATATGAGCGGTTTAAATGGAGTACTTATGACCATTACGACTCGCAACGGTGGCTATAAGTTGGGTAGATTTAAGTCCAGGAAAAAGATAGACAAGAACAGACTCACGAAGAGGATAGAGAGGATGAACGGAACACATGATACAGGTTTGTTATTGAGGCGAAGATGATTAAAAGGTTGTAATGGAGGTTTATATAGATGTATGGATGAGGAAGGAAACTGGCGAATGACTTACCCTCAGGAGGTGCCATTAATGTGTCGACTGGCCTATTGTTGTCTTGCCAAGTCTGTGCGGGTCCCTGTGTTAATGAAAGGAGAGATAAGTAAAAGGAAGCACAGGATGTAGAGGGAAGCTGGTGAATGATTTATCCTTAGGAACTGCCATGAATGTAACGACTGGCCTATTTTTGTATTGCCAAGTCTGTGTGGGTTCTTGTATTAATGAAAGGAGCGAAAAGGGAAAGAAAACAAAGGAAAGGAAAGGAGAGGAAAGTAGTACGAATATAGAAGTGAAAAATAAATCTAGGAAGAGACGAGAAGAAAATATGAAATGCATGATTATAGAAGATGTTATCATACAGAAACGGAAAGGAAATGATGTTCAAGAAATGAGAACTTAAACAGAAGAGAAATAATGAAAAGGAAAAGAGAGAGAGAGAGAGGTTGCTCTCTCCTTTCTCTTTTCTCCTCAGGGTGGCTTCTCCTAACTCCTCCTCTCTTCTCTCTCTCTCTCTCTCTCTCTCTCTCTCTCTCTCTCTCTCTCTCTCTCCTCTCTCTCTCTCTCTCTCTCTCTCTCTCTCTCTCTCTCTCTCTCTCTCTCTCTCTCTCTCTCTCTCTCTCTCTCTCTCTCTCTCTCTCTCTCTCTCTCTCTCTCTCTATTACCAAGCTTCAAGATAACCTAAGAGTCCTTAGTTTCAATGCGCGTAGCCTAAGAAACAAATTTGATGAACTGCGATGTCTTGCTCTGACAGAAAACTTTGACGTAATTGCTATAACTGAAACATTTATCGACACCACTAATATTGATTTAAGTTCCGAATACAACATAGATGGCTACAGATTCTTCAACAATGATCGTGTAAACCGTAGAGGGTGGTGTCGCCCTTTTGTCAAAAGCTACTTGCAACCTACTGACAAAACACCAAGAAACAGTAACGTTGAACATTTGTGCGTGCGAGTAAACATTGCAAAAGTCAATTCAAATATATCTGTCACTTACAGGCCTCCGGGCAATCACTTGATGGCGATCTTGAAATGTACAGCGTCTTAAGGCAGTCACTTAATAACAGCGACTCACTGATACTAGGAGACTTTAACCTCCCCATATCGACTGGGCGACACTGTCAGGTACAGAAGGTGAGTCCCATAGAATGATCGAATTTCTAGAGGAAAATTATCTAAGCCAAATGGTTTCTGAACCAACTCGACATAATAACATACTTGACCTTGTTATAGCGACCCAAGATAACCTAGTCAGTAATGTCACGGTAGGAGAACACCTCGGTTCCTGCGATCATAAACTAGTGCGCGTTGACATTAGAGCTCAAACATCGGTGACTGAAAATAAAGTAAAGGTGCCCAATTTCAAAAGAGCCAACTTCGTAGAAATCCGACGAAAACTAATAGATATGCAACTATCAGATGACGGCAATGCAGAGGACGCCTGGCTAAACTTTAAAAATCACTTACTCACTCAGCAGGACACATTTGTCCCCTTGTGCGAGAAGCGAATTAACACTAATAAAAGTCCACCTTGGTTTAATAGCGAAATTAAACACTCAGTCAAGGAGAGAAAATTGTCTTACAGGTTAAAGAAAGACCAAAGCACGCCCGAAAACATTAGACTTTACAATGATGCAAGGCGACGAGTAAAACGATTAGTGCATCAGGCAAAGCGTAGATATGAAGAAAATATTGCAGCCAACTGTAAAAATAATCCGAAATCCTTCTTCAGTTACATAAACAACAGAAAGGCGATCAGAAGTGGAATTGGACCTTTAACAAACAGCGACGGTGCACTAGTGACTGACAGCCAACACGTTGCAAACCTATTAAATAATTACTTTTCCTCGGTGTTTAATAATAACAGTCCTCCCACCACCACCACCAACACCAGTACTAATGTAAATCCCGAGCATGCATTGTCTAACTTTGAAATAAAACCCGATGAAGTCCTTAAAGCCCTCAAATCACTTAAAACAAATAAAAGTCCTGGACCTGATAAAGTATATCCAACTCTGCTGAAAGAAACAAAGAGGAAATACTCTCCTCCCTCACAACCGTATTCAATATGTCCTTGCGACAAGGCATTGTCCCTTCAGATTGGAAAAAGGCTAACGTGACACCGATTTTTAAGAAAGGAGACAAAAAAGTACCAGGTAATTACAGGCCCATTAGTCTAACTTCGGTTGTAGGTAAGCTACTTGAGGGCATAATTAGAGACAAAATTGTGAGTTACCTTGAAAGCCACTCATTAATTGGGGACTCACAACATGGCTTCCGAAACAAAAGATCCTACCTATCAAATCTATTAACCTTTTATAACGACCTCTTCACTGTTTATGACGTAACCAAATCACTGGACGTAGTCTATCTTGATTTCCAGAAAGCGTTTGATAAAGTCCCGCATCATAAATTACTTTACAAATTAAAGCAAATAGGTATTGACGGTCAGGTAAACCAATGGATCGGGAATTGGTTGAGCAACAGACAACAAAGAGTAGTGATTGACGGATTTAACTCAGAGTGGGCGCCTGTCACTTGTGGCGTCCCTCAGGGCTCGGTTCTTGGCCCAGTGCTCTTCATTATTTACATCAACGACGTGGATGTTGGACTCAATAACCGCATTAGTAAATTTGCAGACGACACAAAGATTGGTAACTCGGTTCTCACTGACGAAGACAGGCAAAGCCTCCAAGACGATTTGCACAAAATTTCAGCTTGGTCGGATAGATGGGAGATGCCCTTTAACGTAGACAAGTGCCAGGTCCTTCAAGTTGGAACGAGGAATAAAAAGTTTGATTACGAAATGCGCGGCGTTAAACTCAAAAGCGTTCAATGCGTCAAGGACTTGGGGGTCAAAATCGCGTCAAACCTCAAATTCTCACAGCAATGCATCGATGCAGCAAATAAAGCGAACAAAATGTTGGGCTTCATTAAAAGAAACTTTTTATTTAAGAATAAAGATGTAATACTCCCGCTCTACAACAGTTTAGTCAGACCCCACTTGGATTATGCGGTACAGTTTTGGTCTCCCCACCATGCAAAGGATATTGCTAAATTAGAAGGTGTTCAGCGTCGGGCAACGAAAATTATCCCTTCCTTGCGCAACAAATCCTACGAAGAAAGGCTTTCTACCCTTAACATGTTCTCTCTTGAGAAACGTCGCCCCCGAGGAAAACTGATCGAATGTTTTAAAATACTTAATGGTTTCACGAATGTAGACAGATCAACTTTGTTTATGATCGATGACACTTTGCGCACGAGGAACAATGGCGTAAAACTCAGATGTAGACAAGTAAATTCAGACTGCACCAAATTTTTCTTCACAAACGTTGTAGTGCGAGAATGGAATAAGCTCCCATCATCAGTGGTCCAGTGTAACACGATTGACTCCTTCAAAAATAAGCTCGACCGTCACTTCCTTCAACTTAATATCAACTAGAGTAGAAATGCAACGTTTTGGAGTCTTCTGATTAATGTAAAATCACTTAGGTTTAGGACAGACCACCAAGTCTGGACCATGGGGGTCCTGTAGTGGTCACCAGAGGAGATTTTCTATATAATCTATGTAAGTCCTCTCTCTCTCTCTCTCTCTCTCTCTCTCTCTCTCTCTCTCTCTCTCTCTCTCTCTCTCTCTCTCTCTCTCTCTCTCTCTCTCTCTCTCTCTCTCTCTCTCTCTCTCTCTCTCTCTCTCTCTCTCTCTCTCTCTCTGTCTCTCTCTCTCTCTCTCTCTCTCTCTCTCTATCTCTCTCTCTCTCTCTCTCTCTCTCTCTCTCTCTCTCTCTCTCTCTCTCTCTCTCTCTCTCTCTCTCTCTCTCTCTCTCTCTTGTGTGTGTGTGTGTGTGTGTGTGTGTGTTATTTCTCCGGCATCTTTCTCCTTTTTCTCCCTCATACTTTTTGTTAGCTTCAGTCCCTTTTCTTCATGCCATCCTTACACTCCGCTTTCATTTGCTTTCATTTTCCTTTGTTTCTGCATTCCTGTTTCTTTCTTTTCTCCTTACATCGTCCTCTCGCCCTTCATTTCCTTTTCCACGGCTTTCATAATATATTTTCTCCTTTTCTTTTTTACAACAAAGGAGACAGCTCAAGGGCACAGTAAAAAGTAAACAATAATATAAAAAGCCCGCACCTCGCTGCTCACATAAAGAATCAAGAGGTGGCCGAAAGCTCAATTTCGGGAGGAGAGGTGTCCAGATACCCTTCTCTTGAAAGAGTTGAAGTCGTAGGCAGAGGAAATACAGAAGAAGGAAGATTGTCAGGATTTACCAGCGTGAGGGATGAAAGAGTGAAGATTTTTTTTACAACAAAGGAGGCAGCTCAAGAGCACACACACACACACACAAAAAAAGCCCGCTAATCGCTGCTCCCATAAAATAATCAGAAGAGGAGGCCAAAAGCAAGGTCAAACTCGGGAGGAGAGGTGTCCTGATACCCTCCTCTTGAAAGAGTTCAAGTCGTAGGCAGGAGGAAATACAGATGAGGGAAGATTGTTCAAACTATATTTAGCTGTGTTGGACCCCCCCACACGTCAGAGGCATACTCCATATGAGGGCGGACAATACCCCCGTATATGGATAGCAACTGTGCAGGGAGAAGAACAGCGGAGACGATGCAGAACGCCCAACCTCGAGGAAGCTGATTTAGTGAGACGAGATGTGAGTTTCTAGTTAAGATTTTGAGTTAAGGATAGACCGAGGATGTTTAGTGTTGAAGAAGGTGACAGCTGAGTGTTATCGAAGAATGGATAGGTGTTTGGAAGATTGTGTGGAGTTGATGGTTGGAGAATTGGGTGTTTGAGGCATTGAAGACACAGGTTTTCCTGGATAAATGATATTAAGGTCTGAGGTTAAGTGTTCTGCAGCCTCCAGCCTGGAGTCATGTATTTCCTGTTGAGAGGGTCTTCTGTTGAGAGAGATGAATAATAGAGTGGAGTCATCAGCGTATGAGTGGATAGGACAGATTGTTATGGAAAGATTATTGATGAATAACAGGAAGAGTGGGTGATAGGACAGAGCCCTGTGGATCACCACTGTTAATATGTTTATGAGAAGAACAGTGTCCGTCTACCACAGCAGAGATAGAACGGCCGGACTGGAAACTGGAGATAATGGAACAGAGAGAAGGATAGAATCCGAAAGAGGCAGTTTAGAAAGCAAAGACTTGCGGACTCTATCGAAGGCTTTCGATTTGTCTAGTGCAACTGAAAAGTTTCACCGAAACGGCTAAGAGAGGATAACCAAGAATCAGTTAAGAGCGAAGATCGCCAGTAGAACGCCCCTTGCGGAACACATACTGGTGATCAGATTGAAGGTTGGACGTGGAAAGGTGCGTTTGAATCTTCCGGCTAATTGATTCAAGCTTTGAATGAACAGGAAAGTAAAGCTACAGGGCGGTAGTCTGAGGGATTGGAACGGTCACCCTTCTTAGGCTGTGTACTCCGTACTTCCAGTAGGAAGGAAAGGTAGATATTGATAGGCAGAGGCGAAAGAGTTTGACCAGGCAAGGTGTCCTCACAGTTTTAAGGATAATTCACTCCATCAGGTCGTTGCGCCTCTGCGCAACGACATCACTACTCTCGTTCCACGACCTTGACTCTTCTGAATTTTCCCCCATCTGGCGAAGCCTTCATTGTCATTCAATTTCTAAATACATCTGTGCTGATTATCTCTCACCAAACTCTACTAACTATGTAAAACACTTTGATTATTTGAACTCTAAAGTGGAACGCATCTTGACCCTCTCCCTTCGCTGAAATGTCCATCTTGGGAGATTTCAATGTTTCTTCTGTCATGTCCTCCTCCTCCTCCTCAGTCGTGACCCAGCCTTCCTTGAGGTCAGGTCATCGACACTCGCTGCTGCTCAGCCAGCCGCCTCCACAACACACTGCTTCCCTGCATTATATGGAGACCTACCGTTCACAGTCTTGCCCATTGTTGTGTTAACATCGTTGTGCTATTACAACATCATCGCGCTAATTACGTCGTCGTGTACTGTGCTACCTCGTTGTGCTAGTGTAGTGTAGAGTAGTGTAGTGTAGTGCCGCGGAGACACACACAAAGGAAACCCGGACACCGCGTGGAACGGCCGGGGCACCTCGACCACTGCTACCCTACAACCCAACGAACGCTAAGTCTACTGATATAATCACTGCACTATCTTGCCCTTACATACCTTATAGTGCTTACTCTAGACTTTCCTTGACTTTTCCTAGGCTTTTCCTAGTATTTAGCGCCACGTTTTCCATTGTCCAGCCCCTCGCTTTGTTTCCTTCAGGGCCATAAATACTCCGACTCCTCCCGACCCGGCCGCGAATATTCCCTGGAGATTAGCCTTAATCTGAACACCTGGACGAGCCGACGCGGTTAATGGTTTCCACCTGACCCTTCGCCACTCATTCTCGCTGACTTAAGTCAAAAAGTAATAAATAAACCAAAGATATGCCTTCCCCACCACTACGCAAATGCTCCCGGTGCGAGGGGCGATTTGCTCAACAATATTATGACAAGGGTGCGGAGTCATGCAGACACTGTCTCATGGAGATTAGGATTTCAGATTTAGAGCAGGGCTTGTCGAAGTGTCTTGCTCTCATGCACCTAAACACGCCGCTGCCCGCCACCGCCGCTTCTTCTTCTTCTTCTTCATCGTCTCTTAGTACATCTGTCTCCACCTCCGCTTCGTCCTCTTCCACCTCCTTCTCCTCCTCTTCTTCTTCTTCTTCTTCTTCTTCTTCGCCTCTTAGTACATCTGTCTCCACCTCCGTTTCGTCCTCTTCCACCTCCTTCTCCTCTTCTTCTTCTTCTTCTTCTTCTTCTTCTTCTTCTTCTTCGTCTCTGTCTCCACCTCCGCTTCGTCCTCTTCCACCTCCTTCTCCTCTTCTTCTTCTTCTTCTTCTTCTTCTTCTTCGTCTCTTAGTACATCTGTCTCCACCTCCGCTTCGTCCTCTTCCACCTCCTTCTCCACCCCTACCACTGTTCTGACCCGCTCCAAGGCGCGCTCTCTCTCCTGAAAGTTAGACCACCCTTCCTCCTCTCTCCTCACCCAGCCTGCCCCCTCTCCTCTTCTTTCTTCTTCTTCTTCTTCTTCTTCTTCTTCTTTTTCTTCTTCTTCTTCAACTTCCAATTTCCACGCTGCCTGCACGTCCATCTCCCGTCCCCTCGTCCTCCTCCTACACTTCCTCCTCCTCCTCCTCCTCATCATCATCATCATCTTCTTCTTCTGCTTCTTCCTTCTTCACCTCCTCCTCCCCTCCTCCTCCTCCTCCTCCTCCTCCTCCTCCTAATCCTCCTCCCCTCCTCTTCCTCCACTTCCTCCTCCTCCTCCTCCTCCTCTCCTCCTCCTCCTAATCCTCCTCCCCTCCTCCTCCTCCACTTCCTCCTCCTCCTCCTCCTCCTCCTCTTCACCTCCTCCTCCTCCATCTCCTCCTCCTCCTCCTCCTCCTCCTCCTTCCCCCTCCTCCTCCTCCTCCTCCCCTCCTCCTCCTCCTCCTCCTTCTCCTCCTCCTCCTCCTTCTCCTCCCTAGTGTACAGGCGTAGACGGAAGGCAATCCTCCCAGCCGTCTCCTGTGAAGACGGATCACACTTCAACGGATCAAGGGTCAACACCAAGGTTAACATAAAACTGGTGGGTGACAGCATTGTTAGAAAACAACTGACTGAGTTCTGTGGACGAAGTATCAAGAACAGGAGACGCTACTGTATTCCTGGTGCAAAACTACAAGATATAGAAGAAGCGGTAGACCTCGTCCCAGGCCGCACGGAACAGGACACACTCTTTGTTTTGCACGCTGGCACGAACAACGTTCAAACAACGCGCACAGAGGAAATTTTAGCCGACTACCGACGAGTAATCCGCCGCTTCAAGGAGAAGTCACGCCACATCATTGTCTCCGGGATTCTTCCGAGAATCAACGCCTTCACAGGCTTCCACAGAAAGGCGTCGAACATCAACAACAGACTGAAGCACCTCTGCCAGGACGAGGAAGTTTCGTTCGCAAATGTGTGGGATCATTTCTTTGATAACCCCGATCTTTTCCGTCCTGACGGTCTTCACCTCAATGCGATTGGCTCAGCACGGCTTGGTAGGCTGCTGAACGAGGAGGTACTTTTGTACTCAAAAAACTCCGAGCGCGAGAGGGGCACCAAAGTATCGTAAACAACCAACCAGTAGAGCCCGCCCATCATACACCAACGCCCCCAACAGAAAACACACGCAGACACCGGACTACTGTGCCTCGAAGCACTGAAGTCAAGAAGGACATTTCTGTCCTATACACCAACTCGCGGAGCTTAATACCCAAACGGGATGAGTTACTTGCCTACGTTGACGTAGAAAGTCCGGACGTGATTGCCATCACCGAAACATGGGCCACCTCTGACCCCCTAATGACCGAATTCTCAATTCCGGGATACGAGAGCTTCTACAAAAACAGACTTCACAAGAAAGGAGGAGGTGTTATCTGTTACGTCAAGAACAAATACCTGGCCGTGGAAATAAACAAAGAAGACTCAGAGAAATATGACACAGTATATGTTGAGCTGGAGACTAGCAAGCACAACAAAATAACGATTGGAACCGTTTACAGACCTCCAAAGCAACAAGAAGCGGACGACGAAGCGCTGTACGAAGAAATCCACACTGTAACACAAAACAAACAGTCAGTCATTATCGGAGACTTTAACTGTGCCAACATTGACTGGACCACGATGATTGGAGATCGGGAGGGTAACAGATTGCTCGAAATGTTAGAAGACACTTTTCTTACTCAGATTGTTACCCGACCGACGAGGGAAAATAACTTATTAGACCTAGTACTCGTGAGTGATTCAGATCTCACACGTGAATGTCAAGTCGGCGAAAAACTGGATGGTTGCGACCATCACCTAATCCGCCTAAAGATCAGAACAGACCATGAACTCACCGAAAACACGTCCAAGATTCCAGACTACAAAAGAGCCAATTTTAGTTTCGCTCGTGAGCTGCTAACCCAGACAGCTTGGGAACCCATGACCTACACTCCTGTGGACGGAGCGTGGAATGGCTTCAAGAACAAACTCCTGGAGGTAGAGAGAACAACTGTTCCCATGAAGACCAGGAGAACAAATAATGCCACAAGCCCACCATGGATGACTACCCAGGTTCGACGGGCGATTAATTTAAAGAAGAGAACATACAACTCGCTCAAAGAAAACGGCACTGACGAGGCACGCGAACAGTACCATCAAAGCCTCAGAGCTTGCAGAACACTCATTCGCCAGCGTAAACGCGACTATGAAAAGCAAATTGCACGCGAAGCCAAGTCCAACCCGAAAAAGTTCTTCACGTATATAAGAACCAAAAAGAAGACAAAAAGCAATATCGGTCCCTTAAAAGATGAAAGTGACGTGCTAACACAGGACAGTAGACAAATGCTCGAAATCCTAAACAAAAACTTCGCGTCTGTGTTCACGGTCGAGAATACCCAGTCCATACCCGAGAGCCCTACCCCACCGATGGGAATCACTCCCCTAGAAATTGGCACAGTCGACGAACGGGATGTGAAAAAGTACCTAGACAAACTCGAGACAAACAAGTCCACCGGACCCGACGACTTGTCCCCCAGGCTGCTCAAGGAACTCAAGCAGCAAATCCTCAAGCCACTCACCACCATCTACAATCTGTCACTACAACAAAACAAAATCCCAAAAGACTGGAAACAAGCGAATGTAACTCCGATCTACAAAAAGGGAGACAAAAGTGTGGCCCTAAACTACAGACCAATCAGCCTGACCTCTGTGGCGGGAAAAATCCTCGAGAAGATCATCAGAGACAAACTCGTTAGGTTCCTTGAAGACAACATCATTTCCGATGCTCAGCACGGTTTCAGGAATAAGCGCTCATGCTTAACCAGTTTATTGGACTTCTTCCAAGGTATCTATGAAAACTGGGATAATCATATCCCCAGCGATGTTATATATCTAGACTTTCAGAAAGCTTTTGACAAAGTGCCACACGAAAGACTCCTCAAGAAACTCAAGTCGACGGGATTAGGCGGCAATCTGATAGCGTGGATCAAGGACCGGCTCACTGGAAGAAAACAACGAGTTGTACTCAACGGACAGGCCTCCGAGTGGCTCCCGGTCACAAGTGGAGTGCCACAGGGGTCAGTGCTGGGACCCATACTTTTCATCATATATATCAACGACCTAGAACTAGGATTGAAATCCAATCTTTCAAAATTTCTCGACGACACAAAGGTGGGTGGGAAGGCCCTCACAACGGCAGACTGCGAAATTATCCAGAGAGACCTGGACCAGATCACTCGTTGGTCAGAAAAATGGCAGATGTCCTTCAACACTGCCAAATGTAAAGTAATGCATATCGGATCCAGAAACAGCAACCACACATACCACATGGGTGGCGAACCACTACATGTTGTGCAAGAGGAAAGAGACCTCGGGGTCACCATCAGCAGTGACTTGAAACAAATAAAACACGGCAAGTCCGCCTGTAAGAAAGTCAATACAATGCTTGGGTTCATAGCGAGGAACCTCGAATACAAGACGCCGGGAGTTATGTTATCCTTGTACAATTCGCTGGTAAGGCCCCACCTGGAATACGCCGTGCAATTCTGGTCTCCTAATTACAGGAAAGACATTGAATTACTTGAGAGAGTACAGCGCCGCGCCACGAAGATGATACCATCACTGAGGACGAAGCCCTATGAAGAGCGACTCGAGCGACTCGACCTCTTCACGTTGGAAAAGAGACGCCTGCGGGGAGACATGATACAAGTCTTTAAGTACCTGAACAAGCTCAGCAACGTTGATCACTCCAAACTCTTCACGCTACAAACCAACCTGAGAACAAGAAACAACGGAAAAACAATTCAAGCAAAGCGATGCAATACCGACATCGGCAGGAGTTATTTCTCGAATAGAGTTGTTCGCCACTGGAACAGCCTTCCTGCAGAAGTTGTTAGCGCAGAGACCATCAACTCCTTCAAGAAACGCATTGATCGCCTCTTTGCTGCATCGGGAGTGAACTGAACGTTCCCAAGAGTAGATACACAAGTGATTTAATCCTTCCCTGCAAGCCACTCCTATGGCAAACGGATTGATTGAATCACTGAACGCAGGCAGCCTAGTAATGAGCCAACAGGCTTTCTGCTGCCTGCTAGTCCATGTTTCCATGTTTCCTCCTCCTCCTCCTCCTCCTCCTCCTCCTCCTCCTCCTCCTCTTTTGCATCTTCTTTTTTTGCCTCCCACTCATACCTCCTTCATCTTCCGCTTTCCTTCTTCCTTCCTTCTCTCCAGTGGCCATTAATTAGCATGCGAGTCTCTTCCTCCTCCTCCTCCTCCTCCTCCTCCTCCTCCTCCTTATCAAGCCAAAACGTCTGCATTAAGGAAGAGAACCTCATAACTGTTTGTCATTAATGCAAGTCAGGAAGGAAAGGAGGAGGAGGAGGAGGAGGAGGAGGGAGAAATAAGCGACGGGAATTAAGGAAGGAAGGAAGAGATGGATGAACGGAGAAAGGAAGGAAGGAAGGAAGGAAGAAAGGTAGGAAGAAAGGAACGAAGGAATGAAGAAAGGAAGGAAGGAAGGAAGAAAGTAAGAAAGGAAGGAAGGAAGGAAAAAGAGCAATAAAGGAAGTACTTGGGAAGGGGAAAGATAATGAGACGAAGGCAAGCGAGTTTTTTTTTTTTTTCGTTCTCTTTTCTGTTGCTTAATTAGTAGTGCGATTTATGGACGATTTTATGTGTGTGTGTGTGTGTGTGTGTGTGTGTGTGTGTGTGTGTGTGTGTGTGTGTGTGTGTGTGTGTGTGTGTGTGTGTGTGTGTGTGTGTGTGTGTTTTGCCATATTTATCGGTTGTTTTAGTTTTATCGTGTTTTCCTAATTCAGATCCCTTTCCTCCTATCCCTTCCCTTCCCTTCCCTCCCTTCCCTTCCCTTCCCTTCCCTTCCCTTTCATTCCCCTCCTTACCCTTTCTTTCCTTCCTATTCCATATCCTTCCCTTCCCTTCCCTTCCTTACCCTTTTCTTCATATCCCCTTCTTATCTCTTCCCATTCCTTCCCTTTCCTTCCCTTCCCATCCCTTCCCTTTCATTCCCTTCCTTACCCTTTCTTTTCCTTTCCATTCCATACCTTTCCCATCTCTTCCCCTCCCTTCCCTTCCCTTCCTTCCTTCCTTCCTTCCTTCCTTCCTTACCCTTTTCTTCATTTCCGTTTTATCCTTCCCATTCCTTCCTTCCCTTCCTTTCATTCCCTCTTTACCCTTTCTTTCCTTCCTTCCTTCCCTTCCCTTCCTTCCTTCCTTCCTTCCCTTCCCTTCCTTCATTCCCTTCCTTCCTTCCCTTCCTTCCCTTTTTTTCTTCATTTCCCTTTATCCTTCCCATTCCTTCCCTTCCTTCCTTTCATTCCCCTTCCTTTCTTTCCTTCCTATTCCTTCCTTCCTTCCCTTCCTTACCCTTTCTTTCCTTCCCTTCCTTCCTTCCCTTCCTTCCTTCCTTCCTTCCTTCCCTTCCTTTCCTTTTCCTTTTCCTTCCTTTCCTTCCCTTCCCTTCCCTCCCCTTCCCTCCCCTTCCCTTCCCTCCCCTTCCCTTCTCTTCTCTTCTCTTCTCTTTCCTTTCTCCTCGCTCTCTCCTCTCTCCCTCTTTCCACGCCAGTTTCCCTGAATAATCCATTGATCTCTCTCCTCCTTTTATTCAATCCTCTCTTTTCTCCACTCTCCGCCTCTCGCATCCTTCCTTTCTCACTGTCTTCGCCTCTGCTTTAGAGTTTACTGACTTTTCCTCTTATTTTTTCTTCATATTTTCTCTTTTTTTTCTACCTTTTTTTCTTGGCTTCATTATTTTCTCATTACTTTATTTTTTCACTTTCCATTTATTTTCACTTTTTCTCTTTTTCTTCCATTTTTTCCTCTGTCAGTCTTGTGTTCACTTTACTGTTATTCCTTCCCTTCTATTCAACTTTATTTTTTCTTCCTATATTTTTTTCCTTTATTTCTTCCCTTATTCGTTTATTCCTATACTATTGACTTTTTCCCTCTATTTTATTTACTTTTATTTTACTTTCCCTCAGTACATTTTCCTCCTTTCTTTACCTCTCATTCTCCCTTTCATCGCTGTAACTTTATTCTCTCCCTTTTCCCTAATTTATCTTCTTTCTTCCTTCCTTCCCTTTCTTTATCATCCTTTGTTTTGTTTCTTCAGGTATCATTCAATTTCCATCTTATTATAATCATCACACCTTATATATGCTATCACCTGTTATCTTGTTATCTTTTTCTCTCATCTGTTCTTCTCTTCCTATATGATTCCCCACACTTCAATAATAATAATGATAATAATAATAGTAATAAAGATAATGATGACAATGATTCCACAGTTAATAGATACAATAAGAAGGTTTAATTAGTTAGTGGTAATTAAGTAAAGTAGGGTAATCTCTCCTTCTTCTACCTTATAAGCATCTTAATTTTTCATCTCCACGGTTGCTGGATGCTGTGAGAATGTTAAGATGAAGATGATAGTGATGACAGAGGGTAGATGTGATGATGATGATAGGATTGGTGGGTGACGTGTTGCATCATCTAAAACCCATATTAATACTCCTTTATAATTTTTTCCTATCAGCATCTTCATAATCACCTCCATTTTATCCTGCAAATAAGCTCATATTTCAGTACCTTTTTCCTGTTGGTGTACTTTTTCAGCAGTTATAAAAGAGTGGACAGCAGCCTCTATTACGTTTTTCTTTCCTCCTATATCGTGTTGTACCATGATTTTCAGAATGACCTGATATTTTTACCAGCAAATTATACCGTATTTTAGTGCATTTTTTAACTTTTTTTCTTGTTTATTTCAGGTTGGTAACAATGACTGTGTGGCCGCAGCATCCGAAACAGGTATTCTTTTTCAATTTTTGTCTATCAACACCTTCATAATTGGCTTCTTTTCCTTCAAATTATTTCGTTTTAGTGCGTCTTCTCGTTTATTAAGGAGCCTATATTATCTTTTCATCTTGTTTCAACAGTGTCTTTATAATTATCTGTTTTATATATTACAAATTAGACCATATTTCAATGCCTTTACTCCTTCCTTTTATGCTGGTATAGCCATGATAAGGTAGCAAGAGGCATTTAAAACTCAGACTACTCATTTTTCATCTTGTTTTATCAGCCTCTTCATCATGTCTTCTTTTTATCCTGCAAACGAGGTCATATTTTACTCCCCTTTTCTCCTTTAAGTTGGGAAGGTAATCATGATAAAGGTGGACAGGTAATGCGAACGGAAGTAGAGGGTATAAAGTAAGGAAGAGAAAAGGGGAGACTGAGAAAGGGGAGTGTGGATTGAGTAAAGGAAGCCAAATAATGAGAATGGAAGTATATAGAAGGAAGAGGTAAAAATAGAAGAAGCAGAAGAGGTAATGGATTGTGTAAAGAAAGCTATGCAACGAGAATAAGGGAACATATCGAAGGAAACCGGGAAACTAAAAAAGAAGTAGATGGGTTGTGAAAAGAAAACCAAGTAAACGAGAATGAAAGTAGAAGGAAAAAAAGGTGGGAGGTAGCCTGAGAAAAAGGGGTGGATGGATTGTATAAAGAAAATAAGTTATGAGTATTAAAGTATATAAAAAGAAGAAAGAGAAAGGGAGACAGAATTAGGTGGATGGATTGCATAAAGGAAATGAGTAATGAGAATGAAAGTATATAAAAAGAAGAAAGAGAAGGGGAGACAGAGAATGAGGTGGATGGATTGCATAAGGGAAATAAGTAATGAGAATGGAAGTGTATAGAAAGAAGAGAGGAGGAGGGGGGAGAGTACAGGGCCAATAGAAGAGAGGGAAACCAAGAAGAACGTGGAAATATTGTGTTTAAAGAAAGACATAGGAGACCAAAACATCGATAAACAAACATCACGGAAAACAGACCACAGTGAAGGAGACTCATGCCAAACAAAGCCTACCATTTAACTAAGGAAAATGAAGCTATGAAGAGGAAGAAGTTATGGTAGAGTGGCAGCGTCATTAATTAAGCCTCATATGAATCCTGTCCATCCCCTTATATTTTTCTTGTATATGAGATTCTACCTTACTCTCTCTTCCCCTCTTCCTTTTTCCATCAGTAAGCTGGAGAAGAGAAGAGAGAGGAGGAGGAGGAGGAGGAAGGGGGTGGAAGTCATCTCTCTCTCTCTCTCTCTCTCTCTCTCCTTAATACTAACACAACAAAGATCCGAGGAATACATTAAAGGGATACGTTACTCGAAGCGGGAGTCTCGTTATTACGCATCAGGCTTTCTGTTATCAGCTTCCTCCTCCTCCTCCTCCTCCTCTTCCTCTTCCTGTTTGTCCTTTTCCTCCCATATTTCATTCGTTTCCTCGTTGACTGTTTTTGTGTGTTTGTTTTCTTTGTTTTTTTGTCGTTTTCTTTTAGTACGTTCGTATGTTTGTTTGCCTGCTGATTCATGGTCCTGTTTGCCTTGCGTTGAGAGAGAGAGAGAGAGAGAGAGAGAGAGAGAGAGAGAGAGAGAGAGAGAGAGAGAGAGAGAGAGAGATTGTGTGTATGTTATAGTCAATAAAACGAGGAAGAATAACACTCCAGAACAGTACAAAAGAGGAGGAGGAGGAGGAGGAGGAGGAAGTGGAGGATAACACGTTGAGAGCCAGGAGTAACAAAGAGGAGACAGAGAGAGGAGGAGAGAGGGAAGAAATGGAGGAAAGGCAGAAAGGAATAGGGAGGGAAGAACAGGGTTGTGAATGGAAGGAATAGTGGTGGTGGTGGTAGTGATGATGGTGGTGGTGATGGTGATGATGGTAGTGGTGGTGGTGATGGTGATGGGTTTTGTAAGTACTATAGTAACGTTCAAACAAGCCAAGAAAATAATAGGGGACTCGGAAGTGACATTTTTTGACCAGTGTTCTTTTTCTTTCTTGGTCATTCAGCTCTATTCTTTTTGACACTTACTTTGATATTATTTCACAAGGGCTTGGAGGGCTTAGCGGACTCTCCTCTGCTTTTGCTCTTTTGTCTTGCTATGTTTTTACCCTTGAGCTGCTTCCTTTACTCTAAACAAATGTGGAATTCAACGCAGGCTGGAAAAGGTTCAGAAGCCACCATTGTTTTCTGAATCCGTAAAATTGATATATCTTAGTAATGGAGAGCTTGGGAGAAAGCCGTATATTTAGAAGTGATAAAAGAGGATGATAGTAGATAAAAAAACGAAGAGAATGGAAACAAAGGCAATGCTAATTAGTTAAAGATGAGAAATAAAATAAAAAGAGAGAAGAGAGATGCGAGAGTCGCAGGAGCTAAATTAAGAAAAGGAAGAGGAGGAAGAGAAAACGTAAATTAAAGCATAAGATTACAACGAAGAGGAATAATAAGAAGAAAAAAGAAGAAGAGGAGGAGGAAAAGTGAGAAACATGCCATGAGAGAGAGAGAGAGAGAGAGAGAGAGAGAGAGAGAGAGAGCAGCAGCAGCAGCAGCAGACTGACATGCATAAAGAAAGTAAGAAAAAGGAAGAAAATATAGATAGACTGACTGACGAAGAGAAAGACGAAAGGAAAAAAAAAAATAGTGTGATACATAAGTACAAATAGATACAGACGAAGAAAAGATAAAGGAAAAGAGAAAGGGAAACACGAGGATAGGAAACAAAATACACAGATAACAGAGAAAAATATAGATAGAGAGAAAGAAAGAGAGAGAGAGAGAGAGAGAGAGAGAGAGAGAGAGAGAGAGAGAGAGAGAGAGAGAGAGAGAGAGAGAGAGAGAGAGAGAGAGAGAGAGAGAGAGAGAGAGAGAGAGAGAGAGAGAGAGAGAGAGAGAGAGAGAGAGAGAGAGAGAGAGAGAGAGAGAGAGGAATTAAGGGGGAACAGCTGTAGGGCTTTTATTCCTTCCTCTTCCCCTTTCTCCCCCTTCTCCCCCCTTCTCCCCACCCCCTCCTTCTCCCCCATACATAAAAGTTTATTGCTGGACTGACGAAGCAAAGGGGAGACGATGACCTGGGGAGAATGGGGAGGCAAGGGGAGGGCCAGATCAAAGGGGGAAAGAGGAGGAATAGGGAGGGGAGAAGGGGAAGAAAAGATTGGTTGGGGAAGGAGAGAATAGGTAAGAATAGATAAAGGTGTGAACGGAAGGGGAGAAAAGAGGAGAATAAACAAGTGGGGAAGGGGGAAGGGGAGGAGGAGACCAGTTGGGGAAGACCTAAGGGTGGGAGATCACTTCAGTTGGGGGAGAGGAGAGGAAAGGGGAAGGCGAGGGCAGCTTGTGAAGGGGAGAAAGGGGAGTAAGTGTTCAGTTGGGGAAGGGGAGAAAGGGGAGTAAGTGTTCAGTTGGGGAAGGGGAGAAAGGGGAGTAAGTGTTCAGTTGGGGAAGGGGAGAAATGGGAGTAAGTGTTCAGTTGGGGAAGGGAGAAAGGGGAGGAAAAGATCAGTTGGGGAAGGGGAGAAAGGGAAGAGTGTTCAGTTGGGGAAGGGAGAAAGGGAGTAAGTGTTCAGTTGGGGAAGGAGAAAGGGGAGGAAGAGATCAGTTGGGGAAGGGGAGAAAGGGGAGGAAGTGTTCAGTTGGGCAAGGGGAGAAAGGGGAGTAAGTGTTCAGTTGGGGAAGGGGAGAAAGGGGAGTAAGTGTTCAGTTGGGGAAGGGGAGAAAGGGGAGGAAGTGTTCAGTTGGGGAAGGGGAGAAAAGGGAGTAAGTGTTCAGTTGGGGAAGGGGAGAAAGGGGAGTAAGTGTTCAGTTGGGGAAGGGGAGAAAAGGGAGTAAGTGTTCAGTTGGGAAGGGGAGAAAGGGGAGTAAGTGTTCAGTTGGGGAAGGGGAGAAAGGGGAGGAAGTGTTCAGTTGGGGAAGGGGAGAAAGGGGAGGAAGAGATCAGTTGGGGAAGGGGAGAAAGGGGAGGAAGTGTTCAGTTGGGGAAGGGAAGAAAGGGAGGTGTGTTCATTTGGGTAAGGGAGAAAGGGGAGTAAGTGTTCAGTTGGGGAAGGGAGAAAGGGGAGTAAGTGTTCAGTTGGGGAAGGGGAGAAAGGGGAGTAAGTGTTCAGTTGGGGAAGGGGAGAAAGGGGAGGAAGTGTTCAGTTGGGGAAGGGGAGAAAGGGGAGGAAGTGTTCAGTTGGGGAAGGGGAGAAAGAGGAGTAAGTGTTCAGTTGGGGAAGGGAGAAAGGGGAGGAAAAGATCAGTTGGGCAAGGGGAGAAAGGGGAGTAAGTGTTCAGTTGGGGAAGGGAGAAAGGGGAGTAAGTGTTCAGTTGGGGAAGGGGAGAAAGGGGAGGAAAATATCAGTTGGGCAAGGGGAGAAAGGGGAGGAAAAGATCAGTTGGGGAAGGGGAGAAAGAGGAGTAAGTGTTCAGTTGGGGAAGGGAGAAAGGGGAGGAAAAGATCAGTTGGGGAAGGGGAGAAAAGGGAGTAAGTGTTCAGTTGGGAAGGGGAGAAAGGGGAGGAAAAGATCAGTTGGGGAAGGGGAGAAAGGGGAGGAAGAGATCAGTTGGGGAAGGGGAGAAAGAGGAGTAAGTGTTCAGTTGGGGAAGGGGAGAAAGGGGAGGAAGAGATCAGTTGGGGAAGGGGAGAAAGGGGAGGAAGTGTTCAGTTGGGGAAGGGGAGAAAGGGGAGGAAGTGTTCAGTTGGGGAAGGGGAGAAAGGGAAGCAAGTGTTCAGTTGGGCAAGGGGAGAAAGGGAAGCAAGTGTTCAGTTGGGGAAGGGGAGAAAGGGGAGGAAGTGTTCAGTTGGGGAAGGGGAGAAAGGGAAGCAAGTGTTCAGTTGGGGAAGGGGAGAAAGGGGAGGAAGTGTTCAGTTGGGGAAGGGGAGAAAGGGGAGTAAGTGTTTAGTTGGGGAAAGGAAGAATGGGAGGAAAAGATCAGTTGAGGAAGTTGAAAGGGGGGAAAAACAGATGAGTAGGGGAGAAGGGGAAGAAGAGATCAGTGGGGGAAGGGGAGAAGGGGAGTAAGACACCAAATAACGAAGAGGAGAAAGGGATGAACAAACCAGGGTGGGGAGACCTATAAGGGAAGAGGAAGAGGGGAACTATCCACAGTGGGAAGGCCAAGGGGAGGGGAGAAGGGGGTGAGAGACTAAAGGGGAGGATCTAACGGGCTAATGGGGTGAGCTGACCAATAGGGGGAAGGCTAATAGGGGACGAAGGCAATAAGGGAAATGGGAACTGTATAGGGGAAATGGTATTGTTGAAAAGGGGAAAGAAATGGGAGGAGAAACAAATAGGAGAAATAGTAAAGGGAGGAAGAGAGAGAGGAAGCATTAGGTATGGTAGTAAAATAGGTAGAATGAGGAGTATAAAGAATGACAGGCAAATAGATAAATGAAAGGGATAAGGGGGGTGAAATAAATCAAAGGGGAGAAAATAAGGAGAAATATTAAAGAGAGGAGCGAAAGGGAGAAACAAGAAAGATAATATGGAGGAAGAGTAAATCGAAGAATGAAACAGAAATATGAATAACAGATAAATAAAGGCTATAATAAAGAGAGGAAGAGAAGGGGATAAGCAATAGGTATAGAAGATTAGAAGAGCAAAAAAGGAGATAACAGTAGAAAATAAAAGAATAAAGGATAGAATATTAATAATCGAAGGACAGACAAATGGGGAGCTTAATAAAAGGAATCTGGTCCTATTGAATTATGGAAAGAAAGGTAGAAATAGGTTGAAAGGCAGACCAGTAGAGAAAGGTATTGGCTATAGCGGAGCAGAGGAACGTTAGGGATGGGAGGAGGCACTGTAGTGGAGGAATTAGGGAACAAGAGACCTATGGATGTGGAAGGATCATATTTTGCAAACGACTAGACGGTAAGAAAGAAAAAAATGATTAGTGGAAAGGAAATATGGAAAGATCTGGCCAATGGGAAAAGAGATAAGAGTAATTGATTTCATTGTTATTTATATATTTATTAACTCATTTATTATTTATTTATCTTGTGATCGTAATTATTGTTGTTTACATAAAATAAGAAAGAATGAAAAGTAATAAAGTTGATCTTTGGGAAATGTTAAAGGTTAAACACACACACACACACACACACACACAGATTAGCATATAGATAATCTCGCGAAGGTTCCGTTGCTGTAAACTGGGTTATTCACGCCCGGCTTTGTGTGTGTGTGTGTGTGTGTGTGTGTGTGTGTGTGTGTGTGTGTGTTAGAATAATGCAGAGATAGACAGGCAGACAAACAAACACGCAGACATACACACGTTTAGACAGACAGAAACAAACACTGACAGACAAATAGACAGACAGACACACACGCAAGCAGAAAAATAAGCAAGCAGACAGACACCCATATAGATAGACATAAACCTAAACAGACTGAAAGACAAATAGATAGACAGACACAGATATACAGACATACAGACACCATCACCACCACCACCACCACCCCAAGCACCACCACCACTTCCACAAAACAAAAAAAAAGTACTTAGAAGCCTTTGTCATTTTAACACGCACACAATGGCAGTGGTTTTATTTTTTACCAAGAATAAAGAGAATCACTACAACAAGCTTTTTTTTTTTTTTTCTTTTTTTTTACATTGTTGCCTGTTGCGCCGGTAGGCATCTTCCTGGTGGGACCTGATGGTCGGCCCAAGGCTTCTTCCAGGTGGGGCCTGATGGTCGGCCCAGCCCGTCCTGGCGCAGGCGAGTGTTTATAGTGGCGCCATCTTGCATTGGCTCATGCTGCCCCCCGGAACTCGTTCTTGATTCGCTTGGACGGCTTCCTCTAGAGTCCGGGTTGATGGGTGGTCTTCAGGACAGCATGTGGGTAGTTTTGAGCCACTCGGCGGTGACTGAAAAATCCGAGTGGTACCGTGGGGATTCGAACCCGCGTCGTCCATCACGCGGTGAATGTGGGTCCAGTACGCTACCACTTCGGCCACCGCCTACCCAAGCTACACCCTACAGGCTTATTTTTGCGTGTGTGTGTGTGTTTGGAGGGGGATAAAAATGACTAATAACGTTTTCAATATTAGTTGTAAAAATATTAAGCTTCCATAGTGTGTTAGATAGTTAGTTTATTGTTAATGTTATGATGAGAACAGTGGGTTTCTCTCTCTCTCTCTCTCTCTCTCTCTCTCTCTCTCTCTCTCTCTCTCTCTCTCTCTCTCTCTCTCTCTCTCTCTCTCTCTCTCTCTCTCTCTCTCTCTCTCTCTCTCTCTCTCTCTCTCTCTCTCTCTCTCTCTCTCTCTATATATATATATATATATATATATATATATATATATATATATATATATATATATATATCTGCGCTTATGTTTGTATGTTATTTAACCCATTAACTGCCAATGTTCCCATTTGGGAACACACATTAATGTGATATTATTGCCAATGAAACGTGCTTGTTGGGGGATAGCATTCCTTCTCATGTTTGAACAGGTTCACTTTGCACCAGTCATCACGCATCAACCTGTCAGGCTGCCTCTGTGTGTGCTCAGTGGGAAACTGAACTTCATTGATTTCACACCTACCTCGGAGCTCTGTAACTTGACGGTGGGGACCCCAAATAACACAACACCGGTTCAGGCGTTTCTAGTATTACCGTCCATAGGTACGTGTCAACGTGTGGTTTTCAGGTTTCGTAAGTTTTCTAAAATACAGATAAAGAAAATTTGAATTCATCTATGGTTTAATTTTATTTGAAATATCAATATAGTATCGTTTTCGTCTTTTTTTTTTAACGTTGCTGCCTATTGCACCGGTAGGCTTCTTCCCGGTGGGGCCTGATGGTCGGCCCAAGGCTTCTTCCCGGTGGGGCCTGATGGTCGGCCCAGCCCGTTCTGGTGCAGGCGAGTGTTTATAGTGGCGCCATCTTGCATTGGCTCATGCTCGTTCTTGATTCGCTTGGGCGGCTTCCTCTAGAGTCCCGGTTGATGGGTGGTCTTCAGGACAGCATGTGGGTAGTTTTGAGCCACTCGGCGGTGACTGAAAAATCCGAGGTGGTAGCGTGGGGATTTGAACCCGCGTCGTCCATCACGCGGTGAAGGTGGGCCCAGTACGCTACCAGTTCAGCCACCGCCTGTCGGACTTATCGCTAGCTATTATCGGAATTGTGGATTTATATCGGTATCGGTTATCGGCTATCGCCTATATTTGTGTCTCCAGTTAACGAAAATCGGTTATCACCGATAAGGTTTTCCATTATCAGTTATCGGTTATCAGGAATAAGGTTTTCTGTCATCGTGCCCAGGTATCCTCCTCCCTTCTCCTTTGTTGTTTACTTGCAACAATAAACTATCAATCAATCTCTTTATTACTCTCCTCGATCCCCTCTCCCCTTCCTCTTTCTCCTATCCTCATCACGTACCACATAACACCCTCCTTTACCTCCTATTTGATATGCTCTCTAATGTCTTACTTATTCTCGTTCTTTATCCCCCTTTTTTACTCTCTCTCTCTCTCTCTCTCTTGCAAGTGTATGGCGGTGTAAACATTGGAGGCGAGCTCCTACTTTAAAACACCTACAATACAGTAAGGATACACGCAAGTAACATACACCTACGGGTACGTGGATACACGTAGATATCGTCTTGCCACAAAAAGAAATAAAAGGTCAATTTAACTTAGACAAATTTTAAGAGTGAAAAGTTACAGTCTACCCCAAGGAGGCCCCTTGACCCTGTGGCCATTTTCCGCGCATGCGCAGAAGCAAGGTCGCGGTATCCATGGTAACCAGGTCTCCATGGTAACCAAGGCGAAATATTCCACCATCCACAGCCTCCTTAAGCAATACATCAACATCACTGCAACTGAATACCACTATGGACTCTGCACTACTGAAGACTATGCTCGAGTCGCAAGAACGCGCCTTTAAGACCGCACTGGAGATTGTGGTCAAACAAATGAATGACCACATAAATAAACTCGATGCCAAGATATCCGATTTGACAACTAGCCTGGAATTCACCCAGCGTGAGGTTGACGATCTCAACTCAAGCAAGAAAGACTATGAAAAAGAGAAGCAGGATGCCAAGGCTGAAATTGAGAAGCTAACAGAGCAAGTTGAATCATCGCATTTGAAGATCAGAGAACTTGAAGAGAGATTAAACTATCAGGAAGATTATAGCAGAAGGAGCAACGTGCGAATCAGTGGCATGGAGGAGCGTGGAGCCACTGAGACATGGGAGCAGACGGCGGCTGCCGTGACGTCACTCCTGGAGGAGAAGATGCAGCTGCCGGGACTCGTGTTGGAGCGAGCCCATCGTGTTGGTGTGCGCCGCGACGCCAGGCCTCGTCCCATCGTAGCAAGATTCTCTCGTTACTGCGATCGAGAAGCTGTGATGAGGAACTCCAAGAAGCTGAGGGGCACGAACATATTCGTGAACGATGACCTCTGTGCAGCGTCACAAGCCGTGAAGAATGCTCAGATGCCTCTACTAAAACAAGCAAGAGCACAAGGGAAAGTGGCATTCTTCCGTCACACCAAGTTAATCATCAAAGACAAGACCAGCGACGTTGGAGTTGATCGGATGCGGCAGTCGACGGGGACCGTGGGAGTGCGGGGTGTGGCTGGCGCCGGGGTACGGGCGGAGCCGGGGCGTGCTGCTGCTGGTGGGGTCGTCGTGGAGGTGGCGGGGGCATGGGCTGGCGCCGGGAATAGTCCCTTCCCCACCCTGCCCGCGCCTCTTCGTGAAGGTCCGGCCCCCTGCTCGTCTCCTTCCACTCCTGCTACTGCACCTGCTGCCTCGACACAGAATAAGCCGGTGAAGAAAAGTCTACGAAGTGCCGTGAGAAAATAACTCGTCATTCGTAGTATAAATAGTGTAATATAATATCAACATCTATATAATGAATATAAACCAATACCTGCCATTTCATAATTTAAATGACATAGAATTTACTAATATGATAATTATGGACAATCACAACTACCCACTTAGCATTTTAAATACATTAACATATGATTTTAGTGAATTAGAAAGACCCAATCATGTTATAGATCGATCAAGTGAACCGATACTGCCAGAACCAACATGTGATTATGTTTTCTGTAATGAAGACTTACAAGAAACTGATCCTCCAAATAGTTTAAAAATATTGTCTTATAATATAAGTAGTGTTCCTCAACACCTGGACTCGTTATTTGATGAATGTTTAAATCAATCTTCTGTCACGTTTGATGCTATCGGGTTATGTGAAACACGTCTAAATGATGCCATATGTAACTTATATAACCAGAGTAACTACTTTTCATACTTTCAGAATAAGTCAACACAAGGGGGAGGCTTAGCTATTTATCTGCATAACAAGTTTCAAGGAGTAAAGATTACTAACGCTTGTTTAAAACTACCACACCTTGAATCACTATGTATTAAAATAATCAGGCCTTCAAATTTCATAATAGGTGTTTTTTACAGACCACCCAATGCATCACTCAATGATTTTTTTGAATCAATGGAACAAATTTTAGATTATGTATCTAATCTTAGTTTACCATGTTATTTGATGGGAGATTTTAATGTTAACCTGTTAAATGCCAATAACAATACCATTTCATACATTAATATGTTCCATTCCTACAAATTCTTTCAAAGTATTTTAAAGCCAACCAGAGTAACCTCTACCTCTGCAACATTAATTGATCATATATGGTCACATGACATTCACAATTATATGAAAAGTGGTATATTTTATTCATCAATCAGTGACCACTTCCCGGTATTTGTTTTTTTTCTACACTTGCCCTTAACAATATATCATATGTGCATGTAACAAAGAGAATTATTACCAATGATAAAATTGCAACTTTCAAAGAAGAAATAAAAAAATTTAGGTGGGATTTAGAACTAGCTAATACTGAAGGAACTGAAAATATATTTAATTTCTACATGGACACATTCAAGAGACTATATAACATTAATTTCCCAATAAAATCATTTTTGGTTAAAGAAAAACATTTTGGCAAGCAATACATAACTCCAGGTTTAATAAAGTCAATAAAACATCGTAACAAGTTACAAAAGTTGTACGCAAAATGGCCACTAACCTATGAAACAATATTTAAACGATATAGGAATACGTTGACATCAATAATAAGGACAGCCAAAGAGAATTACTTTAAAGAAAAATTTAGTGAACAATCAGGTGACTCTAAAAAAACATGGAAAACTTTACATTATTTAATGGGGATAAATAGATCTAAATTGCCAACTTCAATGAATTTTCAAGATAAAACTGTATCTAATGACAGCGATATTGCAGACGAATTTAATAACTACTTCACGAATATTGGTAGCAAATTAGCTTCAGATATCGGTCCACCTTCAGTTTCATTTGAGTCCTTTCTTCCAGAGCCAGTCCCTTTCTCATTCTTTCTTAAACCCACAACAGAGCAAGAAATTAAGGATGTTATAAATAATCTAAAAGTTACGTCTCCGGGGTTTGATGACATCAGTGTAAAAGTACTTAAGGAATGTACTACTGAAATTTCTCCATTTTTAAAGATCATTATAAATAAATGTTTTACAGAGGGTTACTTTCCTAAACAATTGCAAGTAGCAAAAGTGATACCAATATTTAAGAAAGGTGAAAAATCTAATTATAATAATTACAGGCCGGTTTCTATCCTTCCAAGCATTAGCAAAATATTTGAAAAATTAATTGCCATTAGATTGATTGACTACTTCACAAAATTTTCACTTTTAACCGACTGTCAGTATGGCTTTAGATCCAATTACTCCACTGAACTAGCTATTCACCAACTTTGCCAAAGTATTCATGATACATTAGATCATAAAAGTAATCATATTACAGTGTTTTGTGACCTAAGTAAGGCTTTTGATACCATATCCCATCACATTTTGCTGCATAAATTAAGTATATTTGGCATACGTGGAAAAGCTCATAATTTTTTTTGAAAAGCAATTCGTCCTCCAGAACACAATTTACAGTATACAATAACAAATCTTCTTCCTACAGTACGGTCCGGTGCGGTGTTCCACAAGGGTCTATTCTGGGACCAATTCTCTTTTTAATATATGTCAATGATATAATATACACAAGTACTAAATTAATTTTTTTGTTGTTTGCAGATGATACCACAATATATGTACAGGATCACAACATTAAAGATATTATAGCAATTCTAAATAAAGAACTAATAAATGTATCAAATTGGATTACTGCTAATAAATTAACACTAAATATTTCAAAGACATTCTATATGCTATCTAGTTCCATACATTCAATTCAAGACAATATTGATGTACAATTAAATAATAAATCATTGAGTCGAGTCAACAACATAAAATTCCTAGGTGTAACAATTGACGAAAACCTAACGTGGAAAGCTCACCTACAGCAAGTTTGTATTAGAATATCTCAAGTCACAGGTGTAATATATAGAATTAGAAATAATGTAACTAAAGATTCCCTAAAACTAATATATTATTCTACTGTATATCCAGTGTTATTGTATTGTTCAGCAGTTTGGGTAGGAGCATTCAAAACACTTATAGACGAACTATTTGTTGCACAGAAAAAAAGTTATTAGGGTAATGTCATATAAATCAAAATATGAACATACCAACCCTCTCTTTTGTGACTACAAGCTTCTCAAATTACCAGATCTTATATTACTTCAGACTTGTTTATTTGTGTTCAAAGCATTACATGTGTATCCCACCAACATATTCCAGCCACTGTCTCATAACATCAACACAAGACGACCACATGACCTAAGAGTACCGTACTGTCGCACTGTCCAGGCTCAGCGCAGTGTGAGTGTGCGGGGCGTCACACACTGGAACAACCTCCCACAGGATATCAAATCACTCACTTCTATTAATACATTTAAAGGCAAAATTAAATCATTTTTATTGCAAAGTTATGAACAATAATCAGACATGTTAATATTATTATTACTATTAATATTATTTTTTTTCTACTATTATTATTTACAATACTATATATACATGTATGTATGTGTATGTATGTGTGTGTGTATGTGAATGTATATGTGTGTATGTATATGTGTGTGTATATATGTATATGTGTATGTATGTATGTATGTATGTATGTGTATGTGTATATGTGTTTATGTATGCAGCATATGTGTGTATATGTATATGTATATGTATGTATGTATGTGTATATATGTATGTGTGTGTGTATGTATTTGTGTATGTATGTGTGTGTATGTATGTACATATGTATGTATGTGGATGCGTATGAATGTGTGTATGTGTATATATGTGTGTATATGTATATGCATGTGTATATGTGTATGTATTTGTATGTATGTATGTATATATGTTTGTATGTATGTCCATATGTATGTATATGGTGTGTATGTGTATTGTTTGTATGAACGTATATGTGCATTTCTTTATGTATGTATTTGTATATGTATGCTAGGCTGCATATATGTGTGTATGTATGTATATGTATGTGTATATGTATGTATGTATGTATGTATGTGATTATGTATGTACACATGTGGGTCTGCATGTACATGTATTTGTGTGAGTAGGCAATAAACTAAAATGTGCAGTATTTATGTCTTATACATGATAGATACTGTCTTCAACTAGGCCAAAACATTTGCATGTTTTATGTATTTCTTTGTTCATTAAAACTGGTCCATACAAAAGCTTCTTGCTTAATGGACCTGGGCTGTACTATTACTGTTTATGTTTATAACATATTATATTATATCAATGGCCAATAAAGATATCAATATCAATATCAATATCAATCTCTCTCTCTCTCTCTCTCTCTCTCTCTCTCTCTCTCTCTCTCTCTCTCTCTCTCTCTCTCTCTCTCTCTCTCTCTCTCTCTCTCTCTCTCTCTCTCTCTCTCTCTCTATCTCTCTCTCTCTCTCTCTCTCTCTCTCTCTCTCTCTCTCTCTCTCTCTCTCTCTCTCTCTCTCTCTCTCTCTCTCTCTCTCTCTCTCTCTCTCTTTTTTTTTTTTTATTTAAACAGGGCTTACAGAAGATTGTGCTAAAGTTGAAGGTTTTAAGCTTCATCTATCTATAGCTACATACAAGACACATTGAATTACTGCCTAGAAGTCCTTATCCAGCTGTTCACCTCCCGCTTGAAGTCTTGAAGTGACGCGCGATGGTGGAGGTCGGTGTGGCGAACAAGCTGGTTCCACAGGCGGCTGTAGCGGGGCTGGAAGGAGCGGAAGTGGTGTTCTGTCCTGGAGAAGGGTACAGCCACTTGTTCCTGTCTGTGGGGTGCTGCTCGGGTGGAGTGTATGGGGGTTGGGGGCGCGGTGAGCTTGAGAGCTGCCAGGTGGGGTGTGTTTAGGTTGTGTGCCTTGAACATTACACACAGGCCTGCCACATCCCTGCGCTCCTGGAGAGGTTGCAGGGAGCCACGCGCGTGCTGAGGACCTGTGCGCTGTATCAGTCGCTGGGCTCTGGCCTGGACACGATCCAGCGTTGCAAGATAGGATGGAGGGCAGGAGGACCAGGCGAGGGGGGAGTACTCCATGAGGGGGCGTACTTGTGCCTTGTAGAGCACCTCAGTCCCTTTGGCGTCAAGTAGATGGGAGATGCGCCGTACACAGCTGAGTTTCCATGCTGCATTTTTTGATATTTTTTTAGTATGGTTGGTGAAGGAGAGTCCCGCGTCGAACTCCACTCCGAGAATGGAGATGGAGTTTTGAAGGGGTAGCGTTTTCCCCTCCAGTTGTATCCCCGGCCCGGCTAGATTGTTGATATCTCGCCTGCGGGATATTACCATTGCTTGCGTTTTGTCAGGGGCCAGGGTGACTTGCCAGCAGCCACTCCAGGCGATAATTTTGTCGAGTGCCATGTTGATGCGACACACTGTGCCTTGCCAGTCCTGTCTGTCGCTGGTGAAGGCAAGGGTGCAGTCGTCAGCGAACGCCTGGGCCTCAGGGATGAGCTGGAGAATGTCACTGAAATAAACATTCCACAGTAGTAATAAGCATTCCACTCTCTCTCTCTCTCTCTCTCTCTCTCTCTCTCTCTCTCTCTCTCTCTCTCTCTCTCTCTCTCTCTCTCTCTCTCTCTCTCTCTCTCTCTCTCTCTCTCTCTCTCTCTCTCTCTCTCTCTCTCTCTCTCTCTCTCTCTCTCTCCCAAATAATATCAGACTAGATGGGTAGACATAACTCTCTCTCTCTCTCTCTCTCTCTCTCTCTCTCTCTCTCTCTCTCTCTCTCTCTCTCTCTCTCTCTCTCTCTCTCTCTATCTCTCTCTGTCTCTATCTCTCTCTCTCTCTCTCTCTCTCTCTCTCTCTCTCTCTCTCTCTCTGTCTCTCTCTCTCTCTCTCTCTCTCTCTCTCTCTCTCTCTCTCTCTCTCTCTCTCTCTCTCTCTCTCTCTCTCTCTCTCTCTCTCTCTCTCTCTCTCTCTCTCAAAATAATAATATCAGACTAGATGGGTAGACGTAACTCTCTCTCTCTCTCTCTCTCTCTCTCTCTCTCTCTCTCTCTCTCTCTCTCTCTCTCTCTCTCTCTCTCTCTCTCTCTCTCTCTCTCTCTCTCTCTCTCTCTCTCTCTCTCTCTCTCTCTCTCTCTCTCTCTCTCTCTCTCAAAATAATAATATCAGACTAGATGGGTAGGGCTTCACTCTCTCTCTCCTCTCTCTCTCTCTCTCTCTCTCTCTCTCTCTCTCTCTCTCTCTCTCTCTCTCTCTCTCTCTCTCTCTCTCTCTCTCTCTCTCTCTCTCTCTCTCTCTCTCTCTCTCTCTCTCTCTCTCTCTCTCTCTCTCTCTCTCTCTCTCTCTCTCTCTCTCTCTCTCTCTCTCTCTCTCTCTCTCTCTCTCTCCAAAATAATAATATCAGACTAGATGGGTCGACGTAACTCTCTCTCTTCAAAATAATAATATCAGACTAGATGGGTAGACGTAACTCTCTCTCTCCAAAATAATATTATCAGACTAGATGGGTAGACGTAACTCTCTCTCTCCAAAATAATAATATCAGACTAGATGGGTAGACGTAACTCTCTCTCTCTTCAAAATAATAATATCAGACTAGATGGGTAGAAATAACTCTCTCTCTCTCTCTCTCTCTCTCTCTCTCTCTCTCTCTCTCTCTCTCTCTCTCTCTCTCTCTCTCTCTCTCTCTCTCTCTCTCTCTCTCTCTCTCTCTCTCTCTCTCTCTCTCTCTCTCTCCAAAATAATAATATCAGACTAGATGGGTAGACGTAACTCTCTCTCTCTCTCTCTCTCTCTCTCTCTCTCTCTCTCTCTCTCTCTCTCTCTCTCTCTCTCTCTCTCTCTCTCTCTCGCTCTCTCTCTCTCTCTCTCTCTCTCTCTCTCTCTCTCTCTCTCTCTCTCTCTCTCTCTCTCTCTCTCTCTCTCTCTCTCTCTCTCTCTCTCTCTCTCTCTCTCTCTCTCTCTCTCTCTCTCTCTCTCTCTCTCTCTCTCTCTCTCTCTCCAAAATAATAATATCAGACTAGATGGGTCGACGTAACTCTCTCTCTCTCCAAAATAATAATATCAGACTAGATGGGTAGACGTAACTCTCTCTCTCTCTCTCTCTCTCTCTCTCTCTCTCTCTCTCTCTCTCTCTCTCTCTCTCTCTCTCTCTCTCTCTCTCTCTCTCTCTCTCTCTCTCTCTCTCTCTCTCTCTCTCTCTCTCTCTCTCTCTCTCTCTGCTCTCCTCCAGGTAGCCCTCAGGTCCGTCAGGTGGGGCACTAGGCCCACTTGTGCCTTGTGTAGCACCGTCAGGGCAGCGACGCGGCGACGGTGCTCCAGGCTATTCAGCTGGTTCGTGGCTGGTCTTGCCCTTCCTTCGTGTGGGTGTTGTTGTTGTTGTTGTCGCTGTGTCTCCCACTGGCTCGGTCGGTGGTGCTGGGTGCCGTTGATGAGGCGTTCAGCCCTCCTCTGCACCTTGTCTAGCAGGTTGAGGTGGCGGGCGCTGGCCATCCAGGTGAGCGTGCATACTCCATCACTGGACGGACTTGTGCCTTATAGAGGTGTTCAGGCCCTCAGTATCGAGAGGAGGTTCTTCATGCGGCGCAGGAGGTTCACCTTCTGGGGAGGCTTTTGCGCCACCCTTTCAAGGTGACGGTCAAACCGCAGCTGGAGTCCACCTCCACGCCCAGGATGTCGACGCTGGACTGCAGAGGGATGGTGTCATTCCCGAATCTCAGTCTGCCGTGGAGTTGCCTCGCGTCCTCCGAGAACGTGATATTACCATGGCCTGGGTTTTGTCAGGGGCAAACCTGACTTGCCACCTCTTTCCCCAGGCCATTATGTCTGCCAACTGTCTGTTGACGGACTCTATCACGTCCTGGGCTTCCTCCCTCTTGTATGTTCTGGAGAGGGTGCAGTCGTCGGCGTAAGCGCTTGCTGCCGGGATGGTTTGCAGGAGGTCGTTATAGTATATGTTCCACATAATAGGTACCAGGACGGACCCTGTGGAACGGAGGCCTCCACCGGGAAGCTGGTCGAGGTGCTTCCGTTGACTGCTACGTGGAGGCTCCTGCCTAACAGGTAGTTTGAGAGCAGGCGCAGCAGGTCCCCGTGATGCCTGGTTGCTGTAGCTTCGCCGTCAGACCGCGGTGCCAAACGGAGTCGAACGCGCCAGCTATATCCAGGGCAATCACGAGAGGGGTGGCCGTCATCAAGGGCGTCATGCCAGGACTTTGAGAGGAGAAGGAGGAGGTCTGAGTAGAGCGGCCCTTCCGAAAACCAAACTGCTTCGGTGACTGCAGGTGGTTTTCCTCGAGGAAGGATGTCAATTGCTCCCCGATGATCCTCTTAAATATCTTGCTGATGATTGGGAGGAGTGATATTGGCCTGTAATTGCCTGGCTCGGACCTGGATTTTTCTTGTGTACAGGTGTGACTCTGGCCTCCTTCCACTGTGCAGGCCACACCCCGCTCTGCAGGCATCGCCGGAAGATCTGGGCGAGGGGGCTGGTGAGCTCATCGGAGCATCGCCGCAGTAAGTATGGACTCTCGCTGTCAGGGCCTGGCGCCTTCCTGGTGTTGACGGCCCTGAGATGTCTCCTGACAGCGTCCGCAGAGATTAGCACAGTCTCTAGTCTAGAGGCGATGAGTTGGGGGAGGGTGGGCGGCTGCCTGTCTGGCACCTGGGTAGTCATCATTAGACAGAAGTGACAGGCCAGCAGGTCATCCTTTTCCCGGCTGGTGATGGCCAGGTCTCCGTCAGGTTTCCTCAGGGGCAGGATACGTTCCTGGGGGTATGGCCTGCTGTTCCTTCACCAGCCCCCACCACTGTTTCAGGTCGGTTTGGTTAGAGGACAGCTTTCTCCTCCTGTCGGCGTCCACCTTTCTTTTGCCCACTTTGCTGTCCTCGTCATATTTTGCAGGCACGTCTGTGTTGGGCCTTATTTTCCTGCGTGGGGTGTCTTTTATATCTTGTCCAAGCCTTGTGTTTCCTTTCGGCTGCAATACGGCACCTGTACCCGAACCAAGGCTGGTCTTTTGGGCTGGATGAGTAGGTGCGGTGGGGGACGTGTTGCTGCTGGACGGTATTGAGGACAGTGGTGAGGGCGGAGACGTCATGTTGTGGATCACCGTTAAGGACTGTGCCCCAAGCAGTCGCTGCCAGGGCCTGCCTTGCAGCCGTCCAGTCCGCGCGGTCCCACAGCCAGATGACTCGCTGGTGTTCCTCTTCACGCGCTGGGGCCAGGCTGATGGTGGTGAGTATGGCATTGTGGTCGGAACTGCCCACACGGTCTAGTGGGCAGCACAGCACCAGTCACTCGGCAGGTCTGTGAGCACAGGGTCCAGGGAGCCTCCTCGCTGATGTGTCTCGAACTCAACATGGTTGTGCAATCCATGCACCGCTGTGAGCTCGGTGAAGGCCCTCGCCACCAGGTGTTGATTTAGGTCGCCCACAACCATCGCGTACTGACAGCTGTGGGCAGCCATAAGGTCGTCCAGGTGCTCTGTGAGGTAGGTGAGGGGGGCGCTGCCTTGCCACTGTGGCCGGTACATGGCACAGAGTAGCAGAGCGCTCCTGTCCTCGAGAATGATGCGGAGGAACATCATCTCCATTTCCAGGGAGTGTCTGTGGTGAGGGCGTCCATCTGCATGCCGTGTCGGTGGCAAACAGCAATGCCTCCCACCTGGCCTGTGTGGCTGGCTCGGCTGGCCCAGTGCGAGTACACTGGGATCTTATCACAGGTGGTGGCACATGTGTCGTCCAGGAAGGTCTCCACTGTCACCACTATGTCGATGTGGTGCCTGAGGACGAAGGCGTGTGTCAGCTCCCCGATGTTGGTCCTAAAGCCTCGTACGTTGGCGGACAGAATCTTGAGGCCGCTGGTGTCCGTATCGCCTTATCGGATCAGCGGAAGGAGTGTGCGGGGGATGAGGCCAGGATGGGTAGGGCGGGGCGTGCACCGCTTGCTGGTAGGGAGCAGGCTGGGTGATGGGTGGCTGGTGTTCAGACAGGATTGCTCGAAGCAGTCGTTCCTGTCTGATGTCGGCGGCTCGAGCGTAACACTCGTCATCGGTGTGTCCTCGCCGCTGGCAATACGCACACTCTAGACTTCGCTTTGCTTCTGCCTGCCTCTTGAGACACTGTTCAGCGCTGTGACCAATACGGCCACAGAAGTAGCAGATGGTCTCAGAACAGTGATTAACTGTGTGGCCGCGCTGACGGCACCTGCCACAGAAGGGTGGTGAGGCCTGAGTCCAGAGGGTTGGGGCGATGGTGTGTGTGCCGTGGTGTGTCTCCGCGTCCTCGGTTGTAGTGGTGATGGTGGCGGGGAGGACGGGGGGAGGACGGGGAGGTAGAGAGGAGTGGATCGGCTGGGAGAGGGGGGGTTTCTGTTTCTGACAGAGGGCGGGGGGGTCTGTGTGGCCTGGGTGGGTTGGCCCGGCCGGCGGCGAGGGGGTGGGGCTGTCTCGGCGTCTTCTGGGGGGTCGTGAGTCACCTTCCTCAGTGCTCTAGGCTTCCCTGATTCCCACCAGCCGCGCCACCTGGGGTGGGAGGAGCACACCTCCTGCCAGTCCTGGTCAATTTTACTTGGCAGGGCACTTGTGGCTTGTGTGGTGGGGGGAGGGATGGGGGTTTCCTGTTCAACTTGTGCCAGGGAGTCCATGGAGCTGACGGTTTCAACCAAGGCTTCTCTCTCTCTCTCTCTCTCTCTCTCTCTCTCTCTCTCTCTCTCTCTCTCTCTCTCTCTCTCTCTCTCTCTCTCTCTCTCTCTCTCTCTCTCTCTCTCTCTCTCTCTCTCTCTCTCTCTCTCTCTCTCTCTCTCCAAAATGATAATATCAGACTAGATGGGTAGACGTAACTCTCTCTCTCTCTCTCTCTCTCTCTCTCTCTCTCTCTCTCTCTCTCTCTCTCTCTCTCTCTCTCTCTCTCTCTCTCTCTCTCTCTCTCTCTCTCTCTTTTTTTTTTTTTTATTTAAACAAATTTTTACAAAAAAAGGAGGCTCAAAATTACACTTTTTAGGTATAATTATTCTAAGAGCCTGCGTATGGGACAAATTGAATTGTCGAATGTTGAAACATACAAGCATACATATACAGAATACGAAAAGGTAAAAAAAAACATGTAAAAACAATATGGACTAATGTCAGTTTGTCACTTCATATTTATAGTTTATAGCACTAGCGCACTTGGGTGTCCCTCACGCCACCTGTGAGGAGCCAGCTTTACCTGCTGCGTGCTCGTGTTCTCCACACTTGGGAGTGGCTGCCGTGAACATGTTCCACAGGCGTGTGGTCCTGGCTGTATATGTGCGCTGGTGCTGCCTGGAAGTGATCGAGGCACCTCCACGAGCTGGTCACCAGAGGCAGCGCGTGGAGGGAGCCTCAAGCTGCTGAGGTGGGGAACCCCCTGCACCTGGGCTTTGTGACACACCACCAATGCTGAGACATCACGGCGGTGCTCCAGCGATGTCACAGTGGCAGACGACTCCTCCAGGTGCTCGCTGCTCTCTCTCTCTCTCTCTCTCTCTCTCTCTCTCTCTCTCTCTCTCTCTCTCTCTCTCTCTCTCTCTCTCTCTCTCTCTCTCTCTCTCTCTCTCTCTCTCTCTCAAAATAATAATATCAGACTAGATGGGTAGACACTCTCTCTCTCTCTGTCTCTCTCTCTCTCTCTCTCTCTCTCTCTCTCTCTCTCTCTCTCTCTCTCTCTCTCTCTCTCTCTCTCTCTCTCTCTCTCTCTCTCTCTCTCTCTCTCTCTCTCTCTCTCTCTCTCTCTCTCTCTCTCTCTCTCTCTCTCTCTCTCTCTCTCTCTCTCTCTCCAAAATAATAATATCAGACTAGATGGGTAGACATAACTCTCTCTCTCTTTCTCTCTCTCCAAAATAATAATATCAGACTAGATAAAGCCCTTCATCCATTTATAAACCTCGATCATGTCTCCAGAAGAGGAGGAGAAAGGGAGAAGAAAGGAGGAAGAGAGACTATGATATAAATGGAAGAGAGGATTAATATATGTGAATTTTGAGAGGAGCGAATCACAGGAGAATGACGGAAGAAGAAGAAGAAAAGAAGAAGAGGGAGGTGAGGGGTGAAGGAGGGGAGCTGTCGTCACTATAGGGTCCAGTGTGACGGGGTGATCTGGCCTCGCTCGGCTGGTCATACCTTTGGGGCGCGTGTCACCTCTTTTCACACTTCAGGACCGATGATTTATGATTTTACATGTATTAGACGTGTTTCTCTCTCTCTCTCTCTCTCTCTCTCTCTCTCTCTCTCTCTCTCTCGGATGGTGGTATTTTGTTTTATCTACTGAGAGAGAGAAAGAAGAAAGAAAAATGGTCAGTCAGTCAGTCAGTCAGTCAGTCAGTTCATTTAAGACATACGCGAATTGTCAACGCCTACATGATTTTTAGGCCTACCTCCCCCTCCACCTCCTTCTCCTCTTCGTCTTCCTTCTATTCTTTCTCTGTTTTTTCTCTTCTTTTCTCCCTCTCTTCCTCTTTCCTATCTTTAATGTTTCCTCCTCCTCTTCTTCCTTTCTCCTTCTCCTCCTTCTTTCCTATCCTTCCTTCCTTCTTTCCTTCCTTCCTTTCTTTTTTCTTCCTCTATATTGCTCTATCCTCCTCCTCCTCCTCCTCCTCCTCCTCCTCTCTGTGTGTTGATAAATAACTCTGAAATGACGTTAAAATAATGACATTATGTTGACAGGAGGAGGAGGAGGAAGCACGGGGAGGAAGGAAACAGAAACTTCATTGTGTCATCACGCGGCTAATTTCTCTCTCTCTCTCTCTCTCTCTCTCTCTCTCTCTCTCTCTCTCTCTCTCTCTCTCTCTCTCTCTCTCTCTCTCTCTCTCTCTCTCTCTCTCTCTCTCTCTCTCTCTCTCTCTCTCTCTCTCTCATCTCAGACTAATCTAATCCCGAACGTCATTTCCCTAAGCAATTTGTCAACTCCATTCATCATCACCACCACCACCACCACCGTCTATATGGAGGTGGTGGTGGTGATATTGATGTTATTTTTTCGTATTTCCGTTCTTCTTGTTTTCTCGGTTGGCTTCGTCTCCTTCCTTCTTTGTCTCTCTCATATTCTTCTTATAATCTTCTTTTTTTCATCTCTTTTATCTCGCTATCTCTTTTCTTCCTTTTTCCCTTCTTTCTTTCTCTGTCTTTCCATATTCTTCTTCTTTCTTTCATCTTTTTCTTCTCCTCTCCCTTCGTTTATCACCTCCTCTTCGGCGTTCTCTTCTTCTCGTTCATTAATTTTCTTCGTCTTCTCGTTGCAGGTTCTTCCTCAAGTTCTTTCTCAAGTGTAACCAGAACTGCCTCAAGAACGCCCAGGGACATAAGGCGCTTCCAAGTGGGTGACTACTACTACTACTACTACTACTACTACTACAAAACTCCTCCTCCTCTCCCTCGTACTACTTCTCCTACTACTACTACTACTACTACTACAAAACTCCTCCTCCTATCCCTCTTACTACTACTACTACTACTACTACTACTACTACTACAAAACTCCTCCTCTTCCTTCTCCTAATCCTACTACTACTACTGCTACTACTACTTAGATATAGAGCGAGATTGTAATGCTGTGTGTGTGTGTGTGTGTGTGTGTGTGTGTGTGTGTGTGTGTGTGTGTGTGTTTTTCGTTGGGAGAGTCGCTGCCTGCCGTCCCCCTGTCACCCACACACACACACACACACACACACAAACACACAAAGCACTTACGCCCTCAACACGCCCACTACAGAAGAGGAGGAGGAGGAGGAGAAATATCTCTCAAACCTCCTCCTCATTTTAATCCTCATACGGACCGCGAGAGAGAGAGAGAGAGAGAGAGAGAGAGAGAGAGAGAGAGAGAGAGAGAAAGAGAGGAAGAAAGAAAGAGAGAGAGAAGAGAGAGAGAGAGAGAGAGAGAGAGAGAGAGAGAGATCATTACTGCCGTGTCGTGGGCGGAAGTAAGCGTGTGAGGTTGACCAGACGAAGGGGACAAGGCGCCCACTATGAGGAGGAGGAGGAGGAGAAGAAGAGGAGAGGAAGAGGAGGAGAAATAAAGGACAAAGTTAATATATGGAAGGAAATGAAGGAGGAGGAGGAGGAGGAATTGGAAGACGAAGATAAATAAGATAAAAAAGAAGGAATAAGGAAAAGAGAAGGAAAAGGAGGAAGGAAAGGAAGAAGAGGAGGAGGAGGAGTTACAAGCGGCAGGAGAACTTCTTAATGTTTACACAGGGCACGCCTCCTCTCTCTCTCTCTCTCTCTCTCTCTCTCTCTCTCTCTCTCTCTCTCTCTCTCTCGGCGGACGGGAGGCGAACCCGCTTCCGCCTGACGCAGCGCCGGCATGCTAACCACTCAGCCAGCGCCTCCCCACTACCACTAATTTTACAGTAACAACAAATACCACACCACCCCGGGCGGCGGCGGCGGCGACGTGTGAAGTGGTGCCGCCATTAGTCAGCGATCAGCTGCTTGTCAGTGCCAGATAGTGCCAAGTGGTGCCGCGCCGACCTGCTGGTGTCCGCGCCGTTCCTGGCCTGCGCTTGGCGCCCAGCCAGTGGGCGGACACGACCCTGACGGTGTCTGGTATTTGCCAGATATCCCACTCCTCTGTCACCCCTTCGTGATCCGACCCCCCCCCCCAGGCATGTTACTCCCTCCCTCCCCCCCAGGCATGTCCCTTCCCTCCCATCTCCCCCACATCCACCGCAGGCATATCCCAGCTCCTCCTCCTCCTCCTCCTCCTCGCCAGCCGTGACCCCAGATAACCCGGCCTGAGATGACTCCCGCCGCCGAACACGAAGCAGACGCGTTAGTCAAAACACAGGACGAGGACGAGGACGAGGCGGCTGGCGATGGAGCGGAGATTTATGCCCCCAGATGGTGCGGCCAGGGGCGCCGACACACCGACGACCTGACACCCTCCCGACACCATAACCTTACCCCCAACAGACTCACACCACCCCGACACAAGCACCGACAACATCCCGAAACCCTGGCACTTTCCCGACACCCCGACACCAGAACGACAACACCCCGAAATGTTTGAGAATAGGATCCTTTGTGAGCTCTTGTAATAGTGTGTGTGCGTGTGTGTGTAAGTGATCACTTGTGGGGTCAGGTTACGCTCCCTTCCCTTCCCTTCCCTTCCCTTCCCTCCCCTCCCCTCCCCTCCCTTCCCCTCCCCATCTCTGTGGTTTCGTGACAAATCTGTGTTTCTTGAGGCGTCAGAAATGAGGCGAAGGTTAGCAAGTTACTATTTGTCATGTGGTCCAACCCCATTCATGTGTGGGAAGGGAAGGGAAGGGAAGGGAAGGAAGGGTTAGTAAGTTTATGAAAGCCTCCTCTTCCTCCTTTCTACCCTTAACATGTTCTCTCTTGACGAGAAATACTTAATGGTTTTGTAGACAGATCAACATTGTTTATGATCGATTTTTCTTCACCAACGTTGTAGTGCGAGAATGGAATAAGCTCCCACCGTCAGTGGTCAGTGTAACACGATTGACTCCTTCCTCGACCGTCACTTCCTTCAACTTAATATCAACTAGAGTAGAAATGCAACGTTTTGGAGTCTTCTGATTAATGTAAAATCACTTAGGTTTAGGACAGACCACCAAGTCTGGACCATTGTGGTCTGATTTTCTATGTAAATCTATGTAAATCCTCCTTCCGTCCTCCTAATCCCTATACTTTAGCATCCTTCTCTTCCTCCTCCTCGTATTCCTATCCCGGTGTCTTCCTCTTGCCCAAACCTCTTCCACTAGCTATCCCTCCTCCTTCCTCCTCCTACTTCCTCCTGCTCCTCCTCCACCCTTCCTCAGGTCTTGTAGGCCGTGTATTTATTTGTCCTGGCGGGAAATATTGGCCGGAATTCTGTGGTCGTGTTTATTTTCCGAGATAATTCCGAGGCGCGACGCGCACATAAATTCTCAGCCCGAGGAAGGGAGAGAAAAACACGGAGGGAGATGGAGGAGGAGGTGAGGGCAGGAGGAGGAGGAGGAGGGGAAGTTCTTGTTTTTTTATCTATTATTGTTGTTTATCTTTGAATGGCTTAAAAATAGCTGTAAATAAAGTGTCACACACACACACACACTCACACACCGTCGTGAGTGGCTCACGTGGGTGTTGATGCGGCGCCGCGCCCCCACCAGCAGCCGACGGCCTGCTGGCCGCCCCTCTGTGCCCTGAGACGCCTTGCCCTGCCCGCCCGGTGCTGGCAGGGCACCACAACCCACACGCTGCCGCTTCTACATTACGCGTACAGCAAAGCTGGCCGCCCCGCCGCAACCCAGGCAGCCACGGACTCACGGGGACAGGGCGAGTAAACCTCGGCTCACGACATCGCGTGACCCAGCGGAGGCAGCAGACGGGGCACCCGCCCCGACCTGGCTAACACACGAGCCAGCCCCGCCGCCCCGTGAAGGCGGGACAAATTCGCCCTGCTGGCGGCGTGCGGCAGCCTGTGGCGGTCTGGCTTCCTCTTCTTCTTCCTCTTCTTCTCCAGGCATGCTGCTGCCCTACCTGGCGCCGCGTGTTTTTGGGACAGAGGCAGCACCTACCGGGGCAGCCAGGCCGTGACTCACCCTTGCCCGGCCGTGGCTCCTCCCTGGCGTGACGTCACGGCCTGCACCAGGGCCTCCAGCAGGCCGTGGCAGGGCCCTGCAGCCCCAGGGTCTCGTCTGGCACACTCCCCTGCGTGTATACACGGCCTGCACCCACCACACACCCGAGGGCCCGGCCCCCAGAGCCTCACCATGGAGGAGAATCCTGTTGTGGCGGCGACGTGACGTCACGCGTGACGCCACCAAAGAGAACGGCAGGGGGGACTCGAGCAACTCCAGGCGCACGGCTGGCCACCGCCGGAGCGGCATTAATGTACGTAGCATTATCGCCGCCGCCCACAGAGGCAGGAACTCCTCGTTGGCCGGTGACACAACCAGGGACGGGGGCGTTGCCAGGCTCACTTGTCCTGCCCTGAAGGTGGACGCGGCAGCTTGTCATGTCCTCACAGTGAAGGCGACAACGTCACCACTAGTCACTGCTGTTACTGCAGTGACGCTAAAAGGTTTACAGTGTCATTGTGACAGAGCAAACAGCCCGTGCACCTTGACGAAAACAGCCTTAATGGGGATAACGGCTCGGCGATAGTACACCAGCGCCTTGTCATCATCAGGCAAACCTCGGGAGCACCTACTACTACTACTACTACTACTACTACTACTACACTTCTGCCTTTTCTCCTCTTCCTACTCCTTATCCTCCTCTTCCTACTACTATATACCGGATCAATTGAAGAATCCCCCAGAGTTCACAATTGAAGATTCGCCCCACCACCAACTCTGCCCAACTGAAGAATTGCCCCCCCACTCGGCCCAACTGAAGGGTGCCCCCAACTCTGCCCAACTGAAGAATTGCCCCCAACTCTGCCCAACTGAAGAATTGCCCCCAACTCTGCCCAACTGAAGGTGCCCCCAACTCTGCCCAACTGAAGGTGCCCCTCAACTCTGCCCAACTGAAGAATCGCCCCCCAACTCTGCCCAACTGAAGAATCGCCCCCCAACTCTGCCCAACTGAAGAATTGCCCCTCAACTCTGCCCAACTGAAGGTGCCCCTCAACTCTGCCCAACTGAAGGGTGCCCCCAACTCTGCCCAACTGAAGGGTGCCCCAACTCTGCCCAACTGAAGGTGCCCCCAACTCTGCCCAACTGAAGAATTGCCCCTCAACTCTGCCCAACTGAAGGTGCCCCTCAACTCTGCCCAACTGAAGAATGCCCCACCAGAGCGGTCTGGGGAATTGTTCAATTGATCCCATATACCTCCTCCTCCTCCTCCTCCTTATCTTCCTCCTCTTCTTTTTTCCTCCTCTTCTTCCTCTTGTCGAGTCACGAGGAGGAGGAGGAGGGAAGGGATGCAGGGTTTTTTCTTACGATTTTCATTTATTTAGGTTTTGTTTTCTTTCTTTTTCCTTCGTCTTCGTATTTTCTTTTATTCTGTTATTTTCTTTCTTTCCTTCCCTTTCTTCCTTCTCTTCCTTCTTTTCTCTTCTTTCTTCTCGACCGTCACTTCCTTCAACTTAATATCAACTAGAGTAGAAATGCAACGTTTAGGAGCCTTCTGATTAATGTAAAATCAGGTTTAAGGACAGACCACCTAGTCTGGACCATGGGGTCTGTGTGGTCTGATAAATCTGTAAATCACACACACACACACACACACACACACACACACACACACACTCCATCCCAGCATCTTTCCCTCCCTTCCTAATTCACTCATCCAAACACTCGTGTGTGTGTGTGTGTGTGTGTGGCCTATACGTATAAGACCAGTTGGTTGCTCACAACACGGAGCAATAACGATTGATTGATTGATTGATAGATAATTTACAGGTAAACAACAATAAGGGAGAATTAAGGGAGGAATAATAATCATTTCCCTAGTGTTGGTCCTTGGAGAGTTGATTGCATTGTTTTGTTCTTATTTCAGTAATTATAAGACCTGTGAGCACATTGGAATGAAGTATCTAGGTTTGCATGATGTGTTTCCTCGTTAATATTGCTTTTGATCCCATCCCATGCGAGAATAAATCATTCATCTAAATTCTTTCACACATTATAGGTACAGTGGAACATGTGAACGACCCATAGATGTAAAAATGAAGATCTTACATGCAAATATCACTAACAACCGCCGTTTATTGAAGCCGAGGCCAGAGGAAAACAGATTCACTGGCTTTTGAACTGGAGCCACAGGCTTAATTAGGCCTCTTCCAGAGCATCATCTGTGAGTATCTGTGAGCATGAGGCAGCTGGCTCTGGACGAAGTGGATGCAGAGGACAGGAGATTTTGGCGACAACATACAAGAGTGGCCGATTTCAGCAGAGAAGAAGAAGACGAGGCCAGAGCCGCCGGGGGGTGACGGGCCGGGACGAGGGCAGTGATGAGGTAGTGCTGGAATGCAAGAAGTATGACAGGGAGAGAACGAAGATGATGCATGTGTTTCTGAGTGAGATGGGACGTGGAGTGAACGGGAGGACTGGAAGGGAGTGGATGGTGCTGCTGCTGGGGCTCAGTGGAGAGACGAGTGGACGAGTGATTGAGGCAGTGAAAGAGTTCTTGGAGGGCATGTGGCGTGCAAGATGTAGGGAATGATATCTTGCCCCGAGAACATAGACTTTCCGCATGTTTTCTTTTCTTTTCACGGGAGCTGCCGATACAAAGGCCTGGCTGGGGAGAAATCCCGCGCCACCTGTGACATCAAGATCAAGTAAACACCTGGGGGACATAAACACTGCCGATACAAAGGCCAAGCTTCCCGAACGACACCTGACCTGCCGTGTGTTCCTGTACGAGCCGTGTTTCCATGGCCTGCCAAGACCCATAACACACAAGGAACTGCTTCAGGGTGCCGGTGTGAAGCCGCAGGGAAAGGTGACTGCTGCCTGGGAGTGTGGGTGGACGGTATGCTTCAGAGAAGGGACTTGCAGGTGCGGGTGTGGGGTGGACTGTGTGCTGGGGATTGGCAGGTGTGGGTGTGGGGTGGACTGTGTGCTGGGGATTGGCAGGTGTGGGTGTGGGGTGGACTGTGTGCTGGGGATTGGCAGGTGTGGGTGTGGGGTGGACTGTGTGCTGGGGATTGGCAGGTGTGGGTGTGGGGTGGACTGTGTGCTGGGGATTGGCAGGTGTGGGGATTGGCAGGTGTGGGTGCTGCAATGACTGGTGGTCCACAGTCACCCACACCCAGTCCTCCTCACACCACTGGTGGGTGGGTGTGGATGTATGCCCGAGTGGACTGTGTGCCGCAGAGAGGGGAGGGACTGTTAGGTGTGTGTGCCGCAGTGACTTACTTACTTTGTTGAATCTCCGCTGCTTCCCACTGGCTCCTCTCCTCTTGTGCCTTGGAGACCATTTCCGTTGCCACCTGGCGTTGGTGGCTGGTCAGGTACTGTTGACAGTCGCTTGTCCAGGTGGTACAGTTGCGGAAATGAGTTCCTGCACCCACTGTGGTGTACCTTCCCTCCAGCCGGCAACGTTGCAGTAGTACTACTCAAGTGTTGCTGTGAATGAACGGTGTTCGTCGTGTTCGGGTGTGGGTGGCGGAGAGGTTCACTGCTTTTCAGGAAGTGTAAGGGAGGCTTTATTCATAATTATCCAGCCTAGGGAGCACCAAGGATTTCCACAGTGTCAGCATACAGTCCTGTTTTCTGGTTCTGAAGGTACGGAGTATCCAACCAGTGAGTCTTGGGGCTGTCGCTGTGATCTTGTCGTAGTGCAATGTGAAGGTGGCGTCATCACTCACATACACTCCAAGATCCTTGACGTGGTGTTTGATTTCGATGGTTTGCTGGTTGCAGATGTAACTTGTTGTGGTCTTCAGCTCCTGTAGTGGGCCATATCTAAGTGCTTCAAATTTGTCACTGGATAAATTCAGATTCAACAGGGACATAGGCAAAAATTGGTTTACTAACAGGGTGGTGGATGAGTGGAATAGGCTTAGCAGTCATGTGGTGAGTGCCAATACAATTGTCACATTCAAAAATAGACTAGATAAATTCATGGACAGCGATATTAGGTGGGGTTAGATACACGGGAGCTTAGGGTCAAAGGAGCTGCCTCATACAGGACTCTTGTATACTCCTGCGTTCTTATGTTCTTATGTTCTTATGTTTAGCAGCATGTTGTTCTCTTCTGCCCAAGCTATCACTCGGTCTAGGTCAGCTTGTAGCAGGGCAGTGTTACCGTGGGCTTGTACATGTTTAAGGATCCTCATGTTGTCTGCGAAGGATGTGGCTTGCGCATGCTGGAGGTCTTGGTCGATGTATTGTATCATGACCAGGAACAGTAGTGGTCCCAGCACCGAGCCTTGAGGAACGCCACTTTTGACTGGGCTGGGTCGAGATAAACTGCCCTGGACTGACACCTGTTGAGTTCGGCCTGTGAGGAAACTGTGGCTCCATCTTCCTAGGTTACCGCTGATACCATGAGCCCTGAGTTTGTGTAGCAGTAGCCCATGGTCCACCTTATCAAAGTCCTTTGAAAAGTCTCTGTATATGACGTCTGCGTTCCTACGATCCTTCACTGCCTCAAGTATTCCTCGGTAGTGCTTCAGTAGCTGTGAGAGACAGGAACAACCTCTCCTAAATCCGTGCTGTCCCTCGTTTAAGGCATTCTTCTTTTCTAGATGGTCGATGATGTCGCCCACTCACCCTCCGACCAATGGTGGGTGTGGTTACGGAATAGGGTGGACTGTGTGTCGCAGAGATAAGGATGACTGTAGTAGCCATAACATTGCTGGAAGGGTCGTGTGCATGATATTAATGTACCATTTTGTTGTGCTGTCATTATTACTACATCATATTACCTTGTCTTACAGGGGAGCCATGACACAGTAGAAGCAGAAAGGCGACTTGTTTTCGGTGAGTGAGACAAATACCGAGTTTCTGCTGTTTTACTTAGTCATTCACTTCTCTCGTTTCCGTCTCCATCTGGATATTTTTTTATATATACCTAGCGTTGTAATTTGATCACCATTATTACTGGTGAAGTTTGACGAGGAATTTTCCAAACATATTTCTGTTTATTTCAGGTCAAGGTAAAGAAGGAAAAGAAAGGCAGTAATGGCAAGAAGAAGAAGAAAAAGCAGGAGGGAGACAGAGAGGTCCACGTGAAGAAAACACCCGAGGCTGACCACTTGTCTGCCCTTGATGTCCAACCGTTAACTTACAAGGTACAGGCTAATGGTACTTTTGTTATCATTCTTTTCCTTACTCTTCTGTCACTGTCTCATTTTTAAGTTTTCATATCAGTGTCTGCATATTGAATAGACTTTGTTTGTGTGTAAATCAGTTTTCTCTTTTTCCCGTGATGCAGTTTCATGAATCTCATTAATAATAATAATAATAGTCTGTGGATGGGGGATGGCTGTCTTCCTTTGCCGTTACAGCATTGGGAATAGTAAGGTTGTGGCAATGGATCAGTGTTGAAGAGACCACAGTAATGCAGATGGCTAACCCTGGAAATGACAGATTAAAATGTTTAGTGAGAGGTGGAGGACAGAGTAGCAAAATAATGATATGTAGCTGTATCCCTCTAAGCCAGGGGTTCCCAACCTTTTTGTTCCTCTGTACCCCTTGGGAAATTTAGGGAAAAAACCACGAAACTGTAATATTTTGATGTTATTTTATAATGAAATCTGTATGTGTAAACTGACGATATAATTTAAGTTAAATAACAGTTTTGCTTACTAAAATGAGGAAATTGAAAAAACACGACATTGTGCAATATGAATGCAGATTACAACACCGTGTATTGTACAGTAGTGGTTATTCTCTCGGACCCAATGTACCCCCTGAAAAGTGCAAATGTACCCCAGGTTGGGAACCCCTGCTCTAAGCCCTGATTAATAAAAGAAAAATTAGCATGAATGTAACATATTTTAACCCATCCGCTGCAATTGGCACGGATTTGGCTTTCAGTGGTAGCTTAGTAACGTATGCTCCCAGGTCTCTCTCTGGCTCTGTGGTGGATAGTGGAGTGTTTCCCATGTGGTATTGGTATACAGGATATCCCCTCCCAAGGTGCATGACTTACATTTTTCTTCATTGAATTTTAGCAGCCACTTTTTGTTCCATTCCTCTATCTTGGTGATGTCTTCTTGCAGGAAATCCCCAGTCAAGGGGTTAATGTCAGTTGTAAATCATCATTATATCCTATGGAGTATCATTTTCTTGTTTGGTTGTGTGTGTGTGTGTGTGTTCCCCTGCAGAGCCTGACGGTTGGCCAGGTGCTGCTGGGCTGTGTGTTGGAGGAGAGGGACTATGAGCTGGTGGTGAGTCTGCCCCATAAGCTGGTGGGCAGCATCAGCCAGGCACACATCTCTCGGCCCTACACGGCTCTTCTGTCCAAGGTGAGGGTTGCCAAGGACAGTTTTACCTTAGTATTGCTGAGAATGGTCATGAGTTGTGTGAGTGACTGTGTACACTCATTGAGTTTTCTTGTATTGCCTTACAAATTATTTTATGTTTCATTTTGTTACTCTTTTCTTGCTCATTCTTGTGTGACACCTTGAATGTGCTCAAGTTCAAGGCTAAAATACACCAGCACAGTTTTTCCCCCTTTGATATGTCTATAAACATTTGTGTGTCATTGGAGTCTTTCTTTACACTCCACCACAGTGACCTGATCATTCATTTTTCTATTTATTTGTATTTTCCAGCTGAAGGATGATGAGGAGGGGGAGGAGGAAATCCAGGCCCTGCAGGAGCTGTATCAGCCAGGCCAGCATGTGGTGTGCAGTGTGGTGTCCATCGAGAAGGTCAACAACATGACCTGGGGTGAGCTGGCCTGCACACACACACACACACACACACACACACACACACACACACACACACATGGCATTAGACCTGTCATCATCATTCTCCTTCATCATCTTCTGTTTAACAACATACTTTCCCATAATCTTTCTGAGGTTTGACGGTCAATGATACACTTCCAATGATTTCTGTCCATTGCCTCAGCCTCTCCAGTGCCCAATGCTGCCAGACTTCAACATACTGCCTCCTGCACCAACCAGTAACCTTCAGTCCTCCTCTCCCTCCCTGTCCACAGTGAGTCTCACACTAATGCCCAATGAGGCGAACTTTGGCATCTCAGCATCGTGCCTGGAGAAGGGTCTGGTGCTGCCCTGTGCTGTGGCCAGCCTGGAGGACAAGGGCTATGTCATGGACACAGGCATTCCCAAGATCAAGGCAGCGTTCCTCAAGAGGGAGGACACGGATAAGGCTCGTAGGTGCCATAGATTGTTTTACGCTTATTTTTTCTCTCTCTCTCTCTCTTGGTGTTGTTGGCATATAAAGAGCAGCTTTGAATCATTTACAAGGACTGTGGCTTTATTAGAGTAAGCATTTTGTCATACTATTACTGTTTCATGCTTTGTACATTATAGTTTCTAGTACAATGAACAACAATATTTGCCAACTCTTCTTTCCTCAGTTTGTGTCCCCAAACTTTTATGTTTTAATCCCTTTGTTATGTCTCTCTTGCTCATCTTCTTTTTTAGCTGCTTTTTCTTTCTCTTCTTTTACTTCTTCTTTTGCTTTCTATTTTTCTTCTTTTTCTACTTTTCATTTACTGTCCTTATTTTCCCTCATGAGGTTGGATGGGCTATGTGTCTATCCCACTCTTAACAGTCATGTACTCTCTGCCTGACTGACACGCACCGTTGCAGACACTTGGGTGTGCAGTGTGTTACGCTGCGTCCTAACAAACATCTTTGGGAGGGACACCAAAGACAACCTGCGCCTGACCCTCAGTGCCAACCCCAAGGCTCAGCAACCCTGGACCTAAGCCACACCACCAATTTGGCACTCCTGCTCCCGGGCACTGCCGTCAACACTACCATCTCAAAGGTAGGCACTCTTGTCTAACTCCCTAATCAGCAATGTATCTATTTTCTTCCCCTTCAGGGCCAGACAGCTGCTGCACTACCAAGGCTGATATTATTATTATTATCATTATTATTATTATTATTATTATTGTTATTATTATTATTATTATTATTCAAGTTACATATGAACTTCCATGTCAAAAACAGCCTGATATTAAAACATTGTTAGCCTGTCCCACCAAAACAGGTGAGTTGCAGTTATTCTGATACTGCATTGAGAGAATCAAGATCTAATTAAATTTAATGCATTTATTTTCAAGGATTTTAGTATAGTACTCCCTTGAGCTGACTCCACACACACACACACACACACACACACACACACACACACACACACACACACACACACACACACACACAATAAATCTCATTGAAATAACACCTCCATTTTGTATGAATTTTTTTGGTACATGTCTTGCGTACTTATAGAGGGTCTACTGGATTCCAACCATTCCCCAGATACGAGGCGACGCGCTCACCCTCATGTAGGCGGGGCTGGATGGTGTGGTGAGCCCCCCGCACCTGGCCCAGCCCTTTGACCGGCTGCAGCAGTACGGCCTCGGAGGCAGCGTGAGGGGCAGGGTGCTGTACGTCATGCCCCTCAGCAAGGTGGTTCATCTCACCCTCCAGAAGAATGTCTGCACCACGGGGTGAGTACGGAATGCTGTCGCTGGTGTCAAAGCTTATTGATGTACTGCCTTATGTATGAGGCTTAAATAACTATATTGTTAGTTGAGTGTAGCATAGATCAGTTTTCATATCCTGACTTAACCTGTCCGCTGCAATTGGCATGGATTTGGCTTTCACTGGTATCCTGGTAACATAATAGTCCCAGGTCTTTCTCTGCCTCTGTGGTGGGTAGTGGAGTGTTTCCCATGTGGTATTGGTGTGCTGGATATCCCTTCACTGGTAGCCTGGTAACATAATAGTCCCAGGTCTTTCTCTGCCTCTGTGGTGGGTAGTGGAGTGTTTCCCATGTGGTATTGGTGTGCTGGATATCCCTTCACTGGTGGCCTGGTAACATAATAGTCCCAGGTCTTTCTCTACCTCTGTGGTGGATAGTGGAGTGTTTCCCATGTGGTATTGGTGTGCTGGATATCCCTTCACTGGTAGCCTGGTAACATACACTCCCAGGTCTTTCTCTGGCTCTGTGGTGGATAGTGGAGTGTTTCCCATGTGGTATTGGTGTGCTGGATATCCCTTCACTGGTAGCCTGGTAACATACACTCCCAGGTCTTTCTCTACCTCTGTGGTGGATAGTGGAGTGTTTCCCATGTGGTATTGGTGTGCTGGATATCCCTTCACTGGTAGCCTGGTAACATACACTCCCAGGTCTTTCTCTGCCTCTGTGGTGGATAGTGGAGTGTTTCCCATGTGGTATTGGTGTGCTGGATATCCCTTCACTGGTAGCCTGGTAACATACACTCCCAGGTCTTTCTCTGCCTCTGTGGTGGATAGTGGAGTGTTTCCCATGTGGTATTGGTGTGCTGGATATCCCTTCACTGGTAGCCTGGTAACATACACTCCCAGGTCTTTCTCTGCCTCTGTGGTGGATAGTGGAGTGTTTCCCATGTGGTATTGGTGTGCTGGATATCCCTTCACTGGTAGCCTGGTAACATACACTCCCAGGTCTTTCTCTGCCTCTGTGGTGGATAGTGCAGTGTTTCCCATGTGGTATTGGTGTGCTGGATATCCCTTCACTGGTAGCCTGGTAACATAATAGTCCCAGGTCTTTCTCTGCCTCTGTGGTGGGTAGTGGAGTGTTTCCCATGTGGTATTGGTGTGCTGGATATCCCTTCACTGGTAGCCTGGTAACATAATAGTCCCAGGTCTTTCTCTGCCTCTGTGGTGGGTAGTGGAGTGTTTTCCATGTGGTATTGGTGTGCTGGATATCCCCTCCCAAGGTGCTTGACTACATTGTTCTTCATTGAATTGTAGCAGCCACTCTTTGTTTCATTCCTTTAGCTTGGTGATGTCTTATGTAGGAAATCTGCAGCCAAGGGGTTAATAGCTGAGATGCTTCACCAAATGCATGCATGTCAGTTGTACATAATGCCACCACCATGACTGGAATCTATAATGGTTATGTTTTTGTGTTTTAGCCTTGCCAAGGACCCCAGGGATGGACATGAGATTGGAGACATCGTTCAAGAGGCGGAGATCTACAAGTCCTCGCCAGTGGCATATTCCTGAGTTTAGGCGGCAAGGCTCGAGGGTTTGCTCGTCCAACCACATTAGCGACAACACCAAGGTCCTCATGCACATCAACCGAGACTTCCGGGTGGGCAAGAAGGTCCCGTGTCGCCTCCTCAAGTACAACCACATGGACCAACTCTTCATTGTCACACTGCAGAAGTCTGTCTTCGAGCGGCAGGTGAGTGGATTACTAGTGGGACTTAGACTGCCATTATTCAGTGCCTTTGCCTTTCTTTGATTAGCAGGCTTTTTTATTTCTCTCTCTCTCTCTCTCTCTCTCTCTCTCTCTCTCTCTCTCTCTCTCTCTCTCTCTCTCTCTCTCTCTCTCTCACACACACACACACACACATGATCTGCTTCCTTTACTGACAATAAAAGACAGACAGTCCGGACGCAAGGAATTTCTTTCATATATAGTTAAGGTATTGGGTTTAGGGGGAGTGGAACCACTAACCACTTGTTCAGTGTGTTACTTGGTCTTAAATGTACTTTGGAATTTATTGCAGTGAATTGAAGGGATATCATTTGTTTTATTTATTTATTTTTTGCATGATGTCATATTATGGGTCTCAGTAATAGTAATATCACACTATACCATGACTGACATATCATTCTCATTAAGCTCATTGCTTTGTGAATTCAAGGCATATCTTTTTTTTTTTCAATATATATTCCCTAAATGTCCTCTTCTGTATTTCAGTAATAATAATAATAGTATCTGCATTCTATAAGTGACACTCCTCTTGTTCAGTTCATTGCCTACAGTGAGCTGCAGCCCGGGCAGGTTGTGCAGGCCACCGTCAACAGCTACGACAGCAACGGCGCACGGCTGGCGGTGAGCAAGCTGATGAGCGGCCACGTGCCCTCACTGCACCTCACGGACGGCCCCATGAAGCACCCCGAGCGAAAGCACATCATGGGGGACCAGGTCACCGCCAGAGTGCTCAAGGTCAACTCCAAGAGACAGCACCTTCTCCTGACCCTCAAGTCCCAGCTGGTTACAGCCAAGGAGCCCATTCTTACCGAGTACTCGCAAGAGGCGGAGAACACACTCACCATCAGCTACGTCATCAAGGTGCTGCCGCAGGGCCTCCTCGTGAAACGACGTGAAAATGACATGAAAGGCTTCGTCCCCAGGTCGCAGGTCGGCATTGAGTCGGGCATGAGTCTAGCCTCGGCATTCCACGAGGGACGAGTCGTTCGCTGCAGGGTCCTCAAGGTGTCCCCCGAGAAGCAGAACATCACCCTCAGTCTCCTGGTTGACGAGGACGTTCAGCCATTGAGTAGGGCGCCCAAGTCAGCGAGGAAGGTTGAGGTGCGAGCAAGAGTCAGGTGTGTGGTGGACGAGGTGAGGACGCACGCTATCACAGTCACTGTCCTGCCCCACAACGTCGAGGCTTCCATACCTGTCCACCACCTCTCGGATGACCCGAGCAAGTGCCAGCTGCTGAGGGAGGTGCTGAAGGAAGGGGACGAGATCATGAATGCCGTGGTGTTCAGCAAGGTGCCCGGCTCACCCGTCACCCTCACTCTCAAAAATTGAGAAGGATGCCTCTCAGGATAAGGCCAAAGAGGGGGTGGAGCAAGGGGCCGACAGCTCTCCCAGCGAGGACAGCCGCGAGGTGGGTGATGCCATGTACTATTGTTCCACATACACAACCTTTATTTGATTTTTTAGGTGATTTTATTTTATTATCATTATTTTTTTTTTACGTTTCAGCTCATGGCGCTCGTAGGTTTTCTTGATGGAGATTTATGGACATACAATTACACACACACACACACACACACACACACACTGTTACACATAGGTATCTAAAGCAGTGGTTCCCAACATTCTTCCACTCACGACCCTACTCACAAAATCCTGAAGCCCACACAACTCCCTGAGATCAGTGGCTTGCCTTGCACAATTTTTTAATGCACCAATACCCAGGTCTGACATGCTCCTCATATAACCTGATGTTCCCTCTCAGCACTCAGCACCAGCAGCATAAGAGCATAGAATATACAGTGCCCTCTCGAGTTTCACGCTATCCGAGTTTCGCGGTTAGTCCTAAATTCTTACCATCCCGACTTTCACGCATTATCACCCATACGCCATGGTGTACTTGGCGTATAGGATAATCCGGCCCTGAATATATCTTGATTCAAAGTTCAAACAGTGTTGTCTTCCCCTCCCAGGAGATGAAGGCCAGTGAGGGTGATGAGGTGGAAGGTGAGGTGAGCAGTGCCAAGCCTTGCCTCACACTGGGAACAGGCTTTGTGTGGGAAGTTCCCGACACGCCGGAGTTCATGGACTCCTCAGACGGTGAGGACCAAGACGTGCCAAAGGTTTGTACTGATTGATTCTGTCCTATAAAGTGAAATTGATCTCCTGTTGATGTGTGTTGTTTTTCCAGGGGTCTGTTTACTACCAAGATGAGTCTCCCTTGTAGATATGTTCCTTTAGGTTCATGCTGCCCTGTACCTCCATCCTAGTTGTTATCCTGAGGCATGTCCCTTCCTCCTAACACTAACAGAAAGAGGATAAGAGATGAAGGGGTCTGTTTACTACCTTATAACTATGTGCATTTAGGTTCATGCTGCCCCATAGCTCACTCCCCTATGTTATCCTGAGGCACCTTTCTCTCTATGACTAACAGAAGAAAGAGAGGAGAATGCGGAAGTCAGAAATAATAGCCCAGTCCAAGGAGGAGGAGCAACAGTTCTCGCGGCTGGAGGAGGGGCGGGCGCTCGCCACAGTCAGCCATGGACTTTGAGGCCATGCTCCAGGGTAGTCCAAACTCATCAGCCGTGTGGATACAGTTCATCAGTTTCCACCTTGAGGTACTAATGCAAGAGTTAGCCGGCACTGTCTTTCCTTTCATGAGTAAAAAAAAATTAGAATTTGCTACAGCTCATCAGTTTCCAGTTTCCACCTTGAGGTACAGCTTCCCAATGCAAGAGTTAAGCAGTGCCTCCATTCTTTCTTTCCTTTTGTAAGTAAATTCTAGAAGCACTTTCCTCTGTGTGTGTGTCTCCCTATCTATAACTTGATCTCTTTCAGGAGGAGACCCTCAACACAGCTCTCACATTAAAGTACATTCTTCATTTTCTTCTTTCCTTTCCCTTCCTTAATTCTTCCTTTCATTCTTCCCTTTCCTTCATTTTTCACTTCTTTCTTCCCTTCCCTTCCCTTCATTCTTCATTTTCTTCTTTCCTTTCCCTTCCTTTATTCTTCCTTTCATTCTTCCCTTTCCTTCATTTTTCACTTCTTTCTTCCCTTCCCTTCATTCTTCATTTTCTTCTCCCCTTCCTTTCCTTCATTCTTCCTTTTCCTCCTTCCCTTTCCTTACATCAGTGGATCGCTGCTTTTTATTTGGACAGCAAGTTGTGAAAGAAAGAGTTACCAATAAAATGAATAGGAAAAATTTGCCCTGGATTATTGGGCAGCATAGTGAAGCTGTGTTGGCATGTCCCCAGAGTGCCGAGGTGGACAAGGCCAAGGCAGTGGCACGGCGAGCCTGCAGGTGATGGACGCACAGGAGGAGGAGGAGCGCCTCAACGTGTGGACAGTGCTGCTGAGGCTGGAGGTGCTCTACGGCGGACCAGAGTCTGTGGCCGAGGCGTACCGGGAGGCACTGGCCACTAACGACCAGCTCAAGGTCCACCTGGCCATGGCCATGGTATATGCTGAGAGCGAGAATCCCTGGTAACATACACTCCCAGGTCTTTCTCTGCCTCTGTGGTGGATAGTGGAGTGTTTCCCATGTGGTATTGGTGTGCTGGATATCCCTTCACTGGTAGCCTGGTAACATACACTCCCAGGTCTTTCTCTGCCTCTGTGGTGGATAGTGGAGTGTTTCCCATGTGGTATTGGTGTGCTGGATATCCCTTCACTGGTAGCCTGGTAACATACACTCCCAGGTCTTTCTCTGCCTCTGTGGTGGATAGTGGAGTGTTTCCCATGTGGTATTGGTGTGCTGGATATCCCTTCACTGGTAGCCTGGTAACATACACTCCCAGGTCTTTCTCTGCCTCTGTGGTGGATAGTGGAGTGTTTCCCATGTGGTATTGGTGTGCTGGATATCCCTTCACTGGTAGCCTGGTAACATACACTCCCAGGTCTTTCTCTGCCTCTGTGGTGGATAGTGGAGTGTTTCCCATGTGGTATTGGTGTGCTGGATATCCCCTCCCAAGGTGCATGACTTTACATTTTTCTTCATTGAATTGTGGCTGCCACTTTTTGTTCCATTCCTGTAGCTTGGTGATGTTGTAGGAAATCTGCAGTCAAGAGGTTAACTCTATCTTATGTCCTTAGCAGTAGCCTTCAATAAGCTTCTGGTGCTAATGGCGTTGTTTCCCTCCAGGAGGCCGAGAGGGTGTACTTCAACATGTCCAAGAAGTTCAGTCAGGAGCTGAGTGTGTGGGTGAAGGCGGGAATCTTCTTCTTCAGTCACAACATGGCTGGGGAGGGACGTCGCTTCTTTGAGCGGGCGCTGCGCTCTCTCGACAAGAAGGACCGTGAGTCACTCTTCCTCACTCAAAGCTGTCACTTAGTTTATCCAGCCTTCCAGTGCATTTTGTCACCTCAAAGCCCCATGTAGTGCACTCCTTGGGGCCTTGTCATCAGCCTTCTTCACACCAAGGCTACAGCTCCTAGGAATACTTTGTTGTCTTCTACACTAGACTTTATGTACCATCAAGACACCCTTCCTGAAACTTAGCTTTCTTTTGGCCACTCTTCTAAGCTCTGTTTTATAGGAGCAGTGATTAGCAGGCTTTTTTTTTCCCCCCTGAGCTGCTTCCTTTACCGTAAAAAACATTAAAACTCCTGACTGAGGCTTTATCTAAGGGCCTCATTTCTCATGTTGCAGATGTGGAGCTCATCAACCGGTTTGGCCAGCTTGAGTTTCGCTTTGGGGAGACCGAGTGCGGTCGGACCATGTTTGAGTCCCTCCTCAGCACCTACTGGAAGAGGCTGGACATCTGGAGTGTCTGACAGGTGGACCTGCTCACCAAGGCCAAGGACACTGAGGGGGCAAGGTGAGGCTGGTGTGATGTAACCGTGGGTGTCATTCTTGCTCTATAGATTCTGCTGAGGCCAAGGCTAAAGGGACAACTTTTACATGGAGGCTTTTTGTCAAGGGGCTATGTTATTCCTCAGTCAAAAGTTTTATGGGGACGATCAACTTGGACAAGAATACAGTGGGGTAGTCACAATAACATGGTCTTGTTGGGCATCATTTTTGCTCTATAGATTCTGCTGAGGCCAAGGCTAGAGGGACAACTTTTACATGGAGGCTGTTTGTCAAGGGGCTATGTTATTCCTCAGTCAAAAGTTGTATGGGGACGATCAACAAGAATATAGTGGGGTAATGACATGGTCTTGTTGGGCATCATTTTTGCTTTATAGACTTGAGGGCATAGCTGGGCATGATAACAGAAAACCTTATTCCCGATAACCGTTAACTGATAATGAAAAACCTTAATGGCGATAACTGATATTCGTTAACTAGAGACACAAATATAGGCGATAACCGATAACCGATACCCGATATAAATCCACAATTCCGATACTAGCTAGCGATAAGTCCGATAGATTGATTGATTGATTGATAGTTTATTGTTGCAGGTAAACAACAAGGGAGAAGGGAGGAACATGCCATCCCAACCCCCAGGCAGGACAGAGTGTGATTATACAACTATTAATACATGTGGAGGTAGCACCATGAAACTAAAAAGATACAATGGTAGGAAGGAAAGCACAACAAGGGAGGGGGCGGTACCTCCCCCTGGACAATAAGACAATAAAATGTGGGGACGGAGAACATTGCCCAAGCACTAGATGGGAATGAATACAGAGATAGAGTAAATACTAGTCCTTAAAGTAAAATGGCGAAAACGATATTATATTGATATTTCAGATAGAACAACATTGATGAATTCAAATTTTCATTATCTGTATTTTAGGAAACTTACAAAACCTTAAAACCACACGTTGACACGTACATATGGACGTTAATACTAGAAATGCCTGAACCGGTGTCGTGTTATTTGGCGTCCCCACCGTCAAAAATTGTTTACAAACACTGGTCTCTCGTGAACGGTGCATGCTCAGACCAGCAAGCATAGACCTGTACAGTCTCACAAAGCTTTTAAACCGTAAGTAAGGGTTGTTGGAAGGCTGAATCAGACATATAGTACAACTACCACCATCCTCGCTGTTTCTAGGACGACACTCTGTACGAGTTGTATTTATATGTACAAAGTGTACGTCGTTCTAGAAACAGCAAGGATGGTGGTACTGTATGTTTGATTCAGCTTTCCAGCAACTCTTAATGTGTTAAAAAAGCATTGTGAGACTGTACAGGGCTACACTTAATGGTTTGAGCATGCGCAGTTCACGAGAGACCAGTGTTTGTACACAAAAGCGCCAGCTTTTGACGATGGGACACCAAATAACACAACACCGGGTGCCTTCAATACCATGACATGCTCACCAACGAATATGGAATATCAAATTTGAGGCAGTGAATAATCATTTTTGGGGCAAAGTTAAATGATTTTGCTCAATGATGTATTGATTTTTGAGTAGCATAAAAAATAATAACCTAGTGTTTTAATTTTCATGACCTAAGCATGAAATCTCATCACCGAAGCTATTTCATACCCCGAAGTTTTTTCATACAACACCGGGCCACGCATGCGCAGTAAGGAGACAAAAAAAATTTCCTGAGAGGCGGAAAAAAAGTAGCGATTATCGCTAGTTTGGTTACAAAAGTAACGAAGATACCGATATATATTTAAATAAGTAGCGGATGGTCGATAATCCGATTTTGTTATCAGCGATAAAGTATCGCGATAACTTATCGCGATAACGCCCAGCTATGCTTGAGGGACTGTACATATGGACTACAATCTAGAGGCAAATGCAGGATACTCACTAAGCACAGCTGAAAGAACATTATATTTGTAATGGATACTGCTTGTGTTGTTTTATTTTTACAGGTTGTGCCGATGCGAAGGCCTGACTCTCCAACGGGTCACCTGTACAGCAAGAGCAAGAGAGAGGCCAAAACAAACCCCGCCATTTAATTTATTTCTTGTTTTTTCATTTTTTTCACGTGTTGTATGAATGGTGGATGAAACATGTGGAGGCTGTGGAAGAGGAGAAAATAGGGGGAGAAAAGCGGCAGGGCTGGGGAGGGAGAGATGGGAACTGGGGAGAAAATTTTTCGAGGGGGACAGCAAAGGGAGAGGGAGGAAGGAAGATGTATTTTGACTGGGGAGGAAAGGAAGGCAGGGAGGACAGAATGGGGAGGAGGAGGGAGGGAAGGAAGATGTATTTTGACTGGGGAGGAAAGGAAGGCAGGGAGGACAGAATGGGGAGGAGGAGGGAGGGAAGGAAGATGTATTTTGACTGGGGAGGAAAGGAAGGAAGGAGAGCATGATTCGGGGAGGAGAGAGGGAAGGAAGATGTATTTTGACTGGGGAGGAAAGGAAGGACGGGAGCGCAGGATGGGGGGGAGGAGGGAGGGAAGGAAGATGTATTTTGACTGGGGAGGAAATGAGGGAAGGGAGAGCATGATTGGGGGGAGGAGAGCGAAGGAAGATGTATTTTGACTGGGGAGGAAAGGAAGGAAGGGAGAACAGAATGGGGAGGAGGAGGAGGAAGGAAGATGTATTTTGACTGGGGAGGAAAGGAAGGAAGGAAGAGCCTGATTGGGGGAAGTAGGGAGGGAAGGAAGATGTATTTTGACTGGGGAGGAAAGGAAGGAAGGAAGAGCATGATTTGGGGCGGGGGGAGGGAAGGAAGATGTATTTTGACTGGGGAGGAAAGGAAGGAAGGGAGCGCATGATGGGGGGGAGGAGGAAGGAAGATGTATTTTGACTGGGGAGGAAAGGAAGGAAGGAGAGCATGATTGGGGAGGAGGAAGGGAAGGAAGATGTATTTTGACTGGGGAGGAAAGGAAGGAAGGAAGAGCATGATTGGGGAAGGAGGGCTAGGAAGATGTATTTTGACTGGGGAGGAAAGGAAGGAAGGAGAGCATGATTGGGGGGAGGGAGGGAGGGAAGGAAGATGTATTTTGACTGGGGAGGAAAGGAAGGAAGGAAGAGCATGATTGGGGGGAGGGAGGGAGGGAAGGAAGATGTATTTTGACTGGGGAGGAAAGAACATAGGGAGCCTGCAAGAGGCCTTATGGCTTACACAGGGCAGCTCCAGATTCTCTCCCACTACCACCTGTCGTCCTCGTCTATGTAGCTATCCAGTCTACTCTTAAAACAAGCTATCGTCCCTGCACTAACTATGTGATTGCTGAGTCTATTCCATTCCCCCACCACCCTACTACTAAACCAATGCTTGCCTATATCTCTCCTAAATCTATACTTTTCTCATTTAAATCCATTACTGCGAGTTCTATCCTGCTGGCTAATTCTCAGTACTTTACTTATATCGCCTTTGTTGTAACCCTTGACCCATTTGAATACTTCTATCAGATCTCCCCGCACTCTTCGTCTTTCTAGTGAATAAATGTAAGTTTAGATGTTTCAGCCTATTTTGATATGGGTGGTTCCTCAGCCCCTGAATCATCTTGGTCATCCTCCTCTGAACTGATTCTAGCAAGTTGATGTCCATTCTGTAGTGTGGGCACCAAAACTGGACAGGATAATCTAAGTGTGGCCTAACTAACGCTAAATAGAGTCTGAGGGTGACCTCTGCACTCTGCACTGTTGGTTACCGTCCTGTTAATAAAGCCTAATAATACCCTGTTAGCCCTATTCTTCGCACTAATACATTGCTTCCTTAGTTGTAGGTCAGAGTTCACTAACAGTCCTAAATCCCTTTCACACTCTGCTCTACCTATGGAGTCTAAACTATACCCATGTAATGGGTTGCGTGTTCCTAAACTAAGTACGTTACACTTGGTGATGTTAAAATTCATCTGCCATTTCTCTGACCAAGCTGACAGTTTGTTGAGATCCTCCTACAGTGCTCTAGCATCCTCCCCTGTCCTAATAGTGCATCCCATCTGCAAATTTACCTATGTCACTAGTTATCCCATTGTCTATGTCATTGATGTAGATAATGAATAAAAGCGGGTCGTTCACACGCGCCACCGTAGCACGCTCCGCATACGATACATTTGATACATTTAGATCCTGCGTCAGTAGCACGCGGGGCCCCGGAATTCGTGCGGCAGTAGCACGCCCCCCAATGGTCTCTCCCGACGTGCCGTAGAAGCACACCCTCGCAATTTAAATGATGTGCCTTTGAAGTCCGGTTGTCAGCAACTGAGGGGCCAGCATTTCACTCATCACGCCTACATCGTCGCATCCCCTTACCGCTGTCTCGCCACTCTGGCCGGAGATATCTGGTTTCAGGTCCCGCTGGACTGCTAGTGCAGCGCTCCGCATGGGGCGTCAACAATTACGATCAAAGCTCGATAAGAATCCTCGATACACTTTTTCAAAAGTCGTAGTGAATGAGTGAGTCTTGATTGCTTTCGTGAATAGCCTTCTGATGTTTCTTTGAAGTTTGACGCGAATCGACATCCAGGTCCTTGGCACCCTGCACGCTGTTGAGTTTATTGGATTGAACGCCACACCTTTCATGATCGAACCTCGTATTACTATTATTGGTATTTTATTCATTTATTTATTTATATGTTACCATACTTTACCAATTTGAAGAGCCTGGCTCTATCTATGTTAAAATGCCATCTCCCATCTATCGGACGAGCTGGCTTTGTCTGTCGTCGTCGGCGGCATTGAGGAAAGGAATGAGTTACCATTCGCTGTATTGTCAGTAAATTTACTAATGAGATTATGGAGTCCACCGTCAACGTCATTGATCATTGGTATCAGGTATAACCCAGCACTGGGCCAAAAAACTAAGCCTTGAGGGACACCACTACGGCCAAGCGTCCATTCTTGAATCAAATCCATTGCTCACCACTCTTTGCTGTTAGTTACTTAACCAACGTGCGGTCATTGGTGTAGTTTACTCTCAATATTCTGAACATCGAGATAGACTACGTCCAGTGATTACGTCATAAACAGTGACGAGGTCATTTTAAAAGGTCACTAGGTTCGATAAGCAGAAACTCTTGTTACGCAAGCCATGTTGAAAATCCTTTATTACCAAGTGACTTTCATGGTAATTTACAAGGTGCCTCTAATTATGCTCTCGAGTGGCCTCCCTACAACTGAAGTTAGATTGATGGGCCTGTAATTACCCGGTTCTCCTTTCTTAACACATTTTCCAATCTTGACGAAAGGGCATAATGAATCTGGTTGTGACCGGTCGTGAAAGAAGAGAGTACGACACATTTCTCACGATGTTTTCTTCCGTCGTTGACAAGTTTATGGAATCAGTTACCCAGTGAGATTGTCCTTTCTGCAGACATTTCTACATTTAAGTCTCGTGCGAATGTCTGTGTGAAACCGTCATTTTATTTTTCCTCCTTTTGGCTTTGACTGGCCAGTTTGGACTATTCGTTGCCTTCGCTTTTCTCCAGTACCTTTTGGTATTGTTTGTAGTTCAACTTGTTGTATCTGCACCCTGAAGGGAGGCTTTGCTAGTTCATAATAGAAATACTAATACACACCTCATGAAATCTAGCCAAGCTTCATCTACGTTGGATCCTCTGATAATCGCATTTTGTTCATTTACGTCGAATCTCAGCGCAATTTTCCCCTTTGGCAAGTTACACCATTATGAGCTCTCCTCTACCACAACATTACTGACTAGATTATTATTTTATTTTTGTTTTTATATATATCTTTCCTGTCCAGACACTTCCCACGCGTGTGCCTCATCTCCCTTTTCCTCGTACGCCAGGTATGCATATCGCTTTCTTCCTTTCTTGAGTCGTAAATATCATCCCCATACATCCACGTCCACGTGCCCATCGTGTACTTCCGCATCACTTGAGGACCCAGTTTCTACCCTGCCGGTCGCATGGCCGGTCTTCGGGCCCTTATCATTTTTCTTTTTCTTAGCGCACCTGATGCGTTCTGCCTCATTGCTTGAGGTCCCAGTATCCTCTCCACCTGTTGCCCAGCAGGCCCGTAGACCCCAACGGTCTGTCCTGGTGAGAAGACCCAACCTTGTTTTTTGCGCGCCCCGTACTTACGTCTTCATCTGTGGATTCATCGATTCAGTCTCTTCCCCGTCTGCCTCAAGGAGGTGTCTCGAGCCATCATGGCCCGCCCCGACGGGAAGAGGCCCTTTCCTTGCGCGCCCACTACGTGTCTCCTCATTTAAGGCCGAGTCCTTGATATTTGTGTTTGCGCAACGCGCCCAAGATCACGTCCAATATGTATTTCCTCGCCAATCAAGGACCCTGTGTCTTCTCCGTCTGCCTCATGGCGTATTGGGCCAGTGTGGTCCACCCTGACGGAAAGCCGTGAAGTGTTTTCCTCGCGCTCATAACGTGTTTCCTCATTTGCGGCCCCATGACTGTTGTCACGTGCCATATCTCGTCGAGGCTGATGATCACGTTCATCCCTTACCCACAGCTTCATGCGATCCTCTACTATTGTTGCAAACAAGTGTGTTAACTCCTCTCCAGCCACAGGGCCGATGGGGATGACGACCCCCGTAGGGTCTGTCGGCTCCGGTGCCTCTTCCACACTTGCCTCACAGCGGTTATTATAATCTATATAACACGCCCCGACTGAGCGGGTAAGCCTTCTTTACTCAACACTCGAGTCTAACGTTCGTAACAAAAATGCTGTTTACGTGAGAACTTGATTGATCTCCTTATTGACCTTTGCAAGTAGCTGACGTGAGGGGCGGAAGGGTCTGCCTCATAGATCTTAGGAAAGGAAGTTTGAGACGTACCTTGAATCAGCTCCTTGATGCTAGTAGACTCCATGGCTGGCCCTTCCTCCTTGCCTTCCTCAAATTCCAGACTTTCCTCTCACATATGTTAATTTTTCCTCCTCCGTGATGTATTTCTCTCTCTCTCTCTCTCTTCTAATCATTCCTTCTTTATTTAGTTCTGTTTTATTTATATTTATCCTCATCGTCTCCTCTGTTTTATTTCCCTTTACTTACCTTAATCTCTCTCCTCACTTTCCTCCTCTCATACGTACATCCTTCTCGGTAAATCCTTTTCACTGTATCGTATATATAGTTCCATTATTTGCTTGTTTCCCTTCCTCCTCATCTCTTAACGTATAAACGAGGCTTACGGCAGAGAAATCCTAAGGCACAGTGACCTATTCTTACGTATATTAAAGTACGTTAACACACTGTTATCTCCACCTTTATCAAGGTGTGTGTATTTCTCCAGCGTAATTTTGGTGGTTTCGTTCATTTCCTCCTCCAAGTTCAAGTCCATTTTTCTCCCTTTTTCTTCTTCTCTTTCTCCTTTCCTCCTACATCAAAAAACAGCTTAATCTTGACTCTTCCTCCTCCTGTCTTCCTCTTCCTCCTCCTCCTCTTCTTCGTTCCTTTCCTGTCTCCACTTTTATCAAGGTCTGTGTATTTCTCCGACGTAATTTTGGTGGTTTCGTTCATTTCCTCCTCCAAGTTCAAGTCCATTTCTCTCCCTTTTCTTTCCTCCCATACCAAAAAAGTTTAATCTTTCCTCTTCCTGTCTTCCTTGTCTTCCTCCTACTCTTTTTTTCCTTGTTATCTCCACTTTTATCAAGGTCTGTGTATTTCTCCAGTGTAATTTTGGTGTTTTCGTTCATTTTCTCCAATTTCAAGTTATTTTTCTAATTTTTCCTTACTCCTTTCCTCCTATGCCAAAAAATAGCTTAATCTTTCCTCTTCCTCCTCCTCCTTTTCGTTTCTTTGTAATCTCTACTTTTATCAAGGTCTGTGTCTTTGTAAACTTTGCAGAATGGACGAAAAAAACACCAGAAATTGCTTGTATATTTATTGAGCAAACTGACACTTCTTGCAGAGAGAGGGGGGGGTGGGAGGGCTTATGTGTCTGGGGGGCATGTGTCTGTGGGGTTGTCAAAACACTGTGGGGGACACCCTGTAGGGGGACTGATATATATATATATATATATATATATATATATATATATATATATATAGATATATATATATATATATATATATATATATATATATATATATATATATATTCTTGGCACTAAACTCTGCCAGACTCTTGCAGGGAGGGAGACAGAGACAAGACCACTGAGCCGAGGGAACCAGTCAGGCCTTCAAGATACTACCTGGATGCTGGGGGAGACGAGATGAGACGAGTCCTGTTGGGGAGAAGATGGAGGGAGATTAATTGAAGGGCAGAGAGAGAGAGATGGAACTAACTCTCTCTTTCTCTCCGTATTTCTATAAAGAGAAGACTAATAAAGTTTGGAAAAATATATTACTCTTCTTCTTCCTCCTCCTCTCTCTCTCTTTCCTCTGTCCACCAGTGAGCTATTGTAGGACTCTTCCTCCTCCTCCTCTCTCTCTCTTTCCTCTGTCCACCAGTGAGCTATTGTAGGACTCTTCCTCCTCCTCCTCTCTCTCTCCTCTGTCCACCAGTGAGCTATTGTATTCTTCCCTTCCCTTCCCCTCCCCTCCCAAGATGCCGCCTGGATGTTGGGGGGAGAGAGAGAGAGGATGAGATGGAACACACTCTCTCTCTCTCTCTCTTTTTTTTCAATGGACCTTATACACTTTTATGCTACTTTTTTTGTGAGAGAGAGAGAGAGTTCCAGCTTCCAGTCCCTTGCTGAGCTGAGTGACCAGACAGCACCAGCCAATCAGCCATAGCCCTGAAAAGATATATGGTGGTTAGGTCCTGGTAGATTGTGGTGGAGTGGTAGAAATCGTGGTTGAATGTCAGGTCTTGGGTTGAAATTTTGGGGTTACAGAGTTGAAAAAGTTTTGAACAAGTTGAGTTTTTGGGTTGAACTTGTGATGACTGATGGTTAATAATAATAATAATAAAAGTATATAAAATTAATCTGTATTTTCTCATTCCTGAGAGAGAGAGAGAGAGAGAGAGAGAGAGAGAGAGAGAGAGAGTTACCTCCACATCTGAAAAGGAAAAATTATAATCTTCCTTCCTCTTCCTCCTCCTCACACACACACACACAAAAAAACATCTCTGCTACACACTAAAGTTATGACCGCAGCAGCAGCAGCAGTTAGACGCTGAATTATTGTCACAAGTTATAGTGTGTTGTGCCAGGTCCCTGCTGGTGAGCCTGGTTTCGACCCTCACACCAACCACCCCCAGGGCCAAAACGGAGGTGGGTTGAGTTCTAATGAGTGCTTATAAGTTCTGCAGGTGCTGTTTGTTGTGCTTTCATTGAACTTAAAGGTGCCTTTGACAGAGCAAATAAAGAGGTTATATTGGAACAACTTATTTTAAAGGGCATTAAAGGGAAATTACTGGGCTGGGTCAAAGACTATTTGCATGTTAGGAAGGCTAAGGTGTGGTTCCATGGAGCCTCTTCTGCTGAAGGGAGTTTTGAATTGGGCACTCCACAGGGAAGGGTCCTTAGTCCTTTGCTCTTTAATATTCTCATGGACAAAATTGCACAGTACCCCTTTCCTCAGGGCACAGAAGTTTTTATATATGCTGATGATATACTTGTTCAGTGTAATGCTCCACGGACGCTTACCTTAGCCCTCCACCAGCTGGAAGACTTGTGCACTTCTATGGGACTAGTTGTTAATGAATCCAAAACTAAATTTCAATCAATTGCCAGAGTATGTCGGGCGCCACGTATCAATGACGTCAAACTCGATCGTGTCCACTGTTACAAATACTTGGGTGTATATCTTAGCTTTAAACAGACCACGGAATGTATCACTTATATCAGGAATCAATTTTTACTACGGTTGGCACCGTTGCGTGTTCTCGCACACAGGGGCCTAGGTGTTATGTCCCCATACTTAGAATGTTTTACATTTCTGTTATTCGATCATTGATTGATTATGCTGCCCCAGTCTTAGTCCGGTTCAGCGAGTCCCATCTGAAGCCCCTGGAAATTATTCAAAATGAAGCAATGAGGATAATCCTTGGTTGCCCCAAGACAGCTAAGATTGAAGTTCTTCGCGTTGAGTTAGTTCTCCTTTGTGTTGTGTGCCGGATTCGTGAAATTACATGTAGAACTCTCTGCCGCATGGAGGTATTAAGAACACAACAACATGCAAATATTCCCCTTGGCTACTTTGCTAAATAACAAAAAATACTTATAAAAACTAATCTGTAAAATAAAAGTCGACTGCAGAGTGTAAGTAACTGCATATAACTGAATGTACCTCTAAACTAAGCACTTGCTGAAGACGGCAAGCTAAACTATGTGACAAAGGCGGCATCAACATTATCATCAAACAGGACACACTGGCTGGACTTGGATGAGAGGGCTGTCCCTGTGGCTGGCGTCCCTGGCTACCACCCCTCGGGCCTGGTTTTGAATTCCGGCTTGGGTAGGCAGTGTACAGCCCAGCCAGTTGTTCATCCTTCTTTGCAGAATGATCGATAAAATTGGTACCTGGGGAAAAGGTAAACTGTGGCGGTCCCGGACTTCACACCGCCCATTCAAAAGGTCAATGGTACAGAGCTGAACACTATGGCCAGGCACACCTTTACCAGTACCTTTGCTGTCCCACGGTAGACCAGACTCCCACTCCTGATGGACTGCGGTGGACTGTGGACCTTGATTCCTGAGTCTTGAGATGCTTCCCTTCCTTCCCAGACCTGTCAACGAGAGACCCTTGACTAACACGTTCAATACTGTATACAATAATGGCACATTAATGCTCATACAATATAATACAAAACATACCAACATTTAATTAGAGATAGTGTGTATCATTTCAACACCTTTAGAGATACACACCAAGTTCAAAGTGACAGGCAGAGATGGTGGTGGTGGCTGTACATGACTGGACAATGCTGAGGTGCACAGCATGAGGGATGGGGAGGTAGGTGAGGTGATGAGGAGGTGTGATGTGTTCAGTGTGGTAAGGAGGCAAAGCTTGAGGGGGTTGGGCACATCTGGAGGAGAAAGGACAGCCACATTAGTTAGCAAAGCAGAGGATAACATTAAAATTATTCTAGTCCACATGTCAGACCGTAGCCATAAGGAAGCCGGCCAGAGCGATATGGAAGTAGCCAAAATGAGGGTGTTGTGAGGGATGTGTGGCGTCACTGGGAGGGACAGAATCAGTAATGCAAGAACCAGACCAACAGTGAAGGAGGTGTTGCGAGGGATGTGTGGTGTCACTGGGAGGAACAGAATCAGTAATGCAAGAACCAGACCAACAGTGAAGGAGGTGTTGCGAGGGATGTGTGGTGTCACTGGGAGGAACAGAATCAGTAATGCAAGAACCAGACCAACAGTGAAGGAGGTGTTGCGAGGGATGTGTGGTGTCACTGGGAGGGACAGAATCAGTAATGCAAGAACCAGACCAACAGTGAAGGAGGTGGCCTCATATTTACCAGTTTCTGAGCCATAGCTATTGCCAATAACCACCAATAAGTAACCATTTTAATGATAACTCTATATAAAGGCAATTACTGGGGTCGAGGAGGCAGTTTTGGGGTTGGAAATCGGTAAACAGGAGGCTGGGTACAACAATCTGGAACCGTTGTGAGGTGGTACGGGCATGTTAATGAGACAATACAGAGATACTGATGCGAGGAGAGTACTAGAAATGGAAGTGCAGGGAGGGGGAATGAGAGGTAGACCCAAGACAAGACAGCAGCAGACATGAGAGAAGAAGGCCTCAACACCAACACGACAGGCGATAAGAGGAACGTGGAGGCGGCTCGTCAAAAACAGCGACCCCGTAAAAGGACAGGCTAATAAGCTGATGAAGAAGAGGGACTCCATGTGCCAGACCGAATGTCTGTACTAAATTGAACAGATCCCTTCATGTTTTTTGGCTAGCATGGTATCTGAAGTGTCCAAAAAAAGTTGATGGACTTTCGAGTCACTTTGCTAATCTTTAAAAATAGCTGCCGTTATGTTGCCCAATCGGTGAACTTCAAATAAACACCCATAACTTCTTCCCAAAGTGACCCACAAAGCTGGAAATGAGCTTAAAATGTTCCTCTTTAAATTCTTCATCTTCTGGTGTGCCATATGCCAGATTTTGTCTGATTTTACTATTTCATAATAACTGATTAATCAGAAAACATCCATGTTTTACACATTTTTTTTAAGATTTCTGTTTAAGTTCTCTATTTCTTCCTGTTAATGCTTTATTTTGGCCAAGGTTTGTATTCAGTACTTGAAAACTGTCCATAGATTATAAAAACAAGGCTCATTTTGATTAGTTAAGCCTTTATTTAGTTATAAAATCACATGTTTTTTTTTCTATTTTCACTTGAGTTTGTTAGAGAGCGTCCACATTTCTCAGCTGAATGACTTTGTTTTGATAATGGATACACCTGTTCTATGGGTCTCCTCCTTACATACTAGTACATCCACATCACAGACCAGCCACTGTGAATGCCATGCAGCCATCACTGCCACCAAAACCCAGCCCCACAAATCTTGCCTACTGTAAACCTTTCCAGGTCCATCCAAAATGCCTACAAGCTTACACCTGTATTTAAGAAGGCTAAATTAAGGGGGACGAAGAGTGGTCTGAAATCGCGAATATGGCGTGCACAAAAACTGACTCCCGAAGCATGGATGGTCCAGTCACATTCTATGCTTAATGATGAATGTACTCTGTGCATCATTTTCCAATTTTGGGTGAATTCTGAGTTCTTGTGCATGTCAGATTTGTGATTTTTGCCCACTATCCTTCCCCTTGAGTATGTTCTGCAGTGTTCCTTGTTCAGACATATGCATGACCAGAATCTGTCGTGAAATGGCAGAACATATGAACCAACAAAATGTCACATGACTATATGACCTACCACTAGCACACAGGCCTGGGGCACTCAATTTTCTACTTCCGAGCAGGTTGAACAGCGTCAACCACCCGTCAACCTTATTCTTCTTGGTGGAGTGACGTGAGGTTGGTGAGGAGGCAGAGAGGGTCCTCATGGCAGTCTCAGCGGTTCTGTTGGACAAAATTTTTTTTTTTTTATATAGGGTGCCTAAACTTGACCTCCAGCAGTCTGAGGGAGGGAAGGGAGGAGGGAGAGGAAGGGAAGCAGTGGGTGCTGGCCTCACCATCCAGCCACCCGTCACCACCTCCAGCTGACCAGGTTAGGTTAGGTTGGGTCTGTTAGTAGTGGTCAGTATGGGAGGGAGTGGCTGGTTATGGAGGTTAGTGTGGAAGGGAGTGACTGGTGAGAGAGAATGTAAGAGACAGACAGACAGGGAAAGAAGTGCAGATACAGACAGAGAGAACGATGGGATAAAACAAACAGACACACAGACAGAAAAAAAAGACAGGTAGGCTAATACACAAAGACAGAGACAGACAGAAAAAAACAAATGCTAACACAGACACAGACAGACAAGCTTATACAGACAGAAAAAGAAACAGAAAGGCAAAAACAGAGACAGACAGACAGACAAGTTTATACAGACAGAGACAGAGAGAAACAGAGGCTAACACAGACAGACAGACAAGCTTATACAGACAGAGACAGAGAAACAGAGAGGCTAACACAGACAAACAGAGAAACAGAGAGGCTAACACAGAGACAGACAGACAGACAAATAGAAAGAACGACAGACAAGCTTAAACAGACAGAGACAGAGAGAAACAGAAGCTAACACAGAGACAGATAGAAAGAAAAACAGACAGACAAGCTTATATATATATATAGAGAGAGAGAGAGAGAGAGAGAGAGAGAGAGAGAGAGAGAGAGAGAGAGAGAGAGAGAGAGAGAGAGAGAGAGAGAGAGAGAGAGAGAGAGATTTACATAGATTTACATAGAAAATCAGACCACACAGACCCCATGGTCCAGACTTGGTGGTCTGTCCTTAAACCTAAGTGATTTTACATTAATCAGAAGACTCCAAAACGTTGCATTTCTACTCTAGTTGATATTAAGTTGAAGGAAGTGACGGTCGAGCTTATTTTTGAAGGAGTCAATCGTGTTACACTGGACCACTGACGGTGGAAGCTTATTCCATTCTCGCACTACAACGTTGGTGAAGAAAAATTTGGTGCAGTCTGAATTTACTTGTCTACATCTGAGTTTTACGCCATTGTTCCTCGTGCGCAAAGTGTCATCGATCATAAACAATGTTGATCTGTCTACATTCGTGAAACCATTAAGTATTTTAAAACATTCGATCAGTTTTCCTCGGAGGCGACGTTTCTCAAGAGAGAACATGTTAAGGGTAGAAAGCCTTTCTTCGTAGGATTTGTTGCGCAAGGAAGGGATCATTTTCGTTGCCCGACGCTGAACACCTTCTAATTTAGCAATATCCTTTGCATGGTGGGGAGACCAAAACTGTACCGCATATTCCAAGTGGGGTCTGACTAAACTGTTGTAGAGCGAGTATTACATCTTTATTCTTGAATACAAAGTTTCTTTTAATGAAGCCCAACATTCTGTTCGCTTTATTTGCTGCATCGATGCATTGCTGTGAGAATTTGAGGTTTGACGCGATTTTGACCCCCAAGTCTTTGACGCATTGAACGCTTTTGAGTTTAACGCCGCGCATTTCGTATTCGAACTTCATATTCCTCGTTCCAACTTGAAGGACCTGGCACTTGTCTACGTTAAAGGGCATCTCCCATCTATCCGACCAAGTTGAAATTTTGTGCAAATCCTCTTGGAGGCTTTGCCTGTCTTCGTCAGTGAGAACCGAGTTGCCAATCTTTGTGTCGTCTGCAAATTTACTAATGCGGTTATTGAGTCCAACATCCACGTCGTTGATGTAAATAATGAAGAGCACTGGGCCAAGGACCGAGCCCTGAGGGACGCCACTAGTGACAGGCGCCCACTCTGAGTTAAATCCGTCAATCACTACTCTTTGTTGTCTGTTGCTCAACCAATTCGCGATCCATTGGTTTACTTGACCGTCAATACCTATTTGCTTTAATTTGTAAAGTAATTTATGATGCGGGACTTTATCAAACGCTTTCTGAAATCAAGATAGACTACGTCCAGTGATTTGGTTACGTCATAAACAGTGAAGAGGTCGTTATAAAAGGTTAATAGGTTTGATAGGCAGGATCTTTTGTTTCGGAAGCCATGTTGTGAGTCCCCAATCAATGAGTGGCTTTCAAGGTAATTCACAATTTTGTCTCTAATTATGCCCTCAAGTAGCTTACCTACAACCGAAGTTAGACTAATGGGCCTGTAATTACCTGGTACTGTTTTGTCTCCTTTCTTGAAAATAGGTGTCACGTTAGCCTTTTTCCAATCTGAAGGGACGATGCCTTGTCGCAAGGACATATTGAATACGGTTGTGAGTGAGGAGAGTATTTCGCTCTTTGTTTCTTTCAGCAGAGTTGGATATACTTTGTCAGGTCCAGGACTTTTATTTGTTTTAAGTGAATGGAGAGCTTTAAGGACTTCATCGGTTGTTATTTCAAAATTAGGCAATGCATGCTCGAGATTTACAATAGTACTGGTGTTGGTGGTAGCGAGAGGAAGACTGTTAGTATTAAACACCGAGGAAAAGTAATTGTTTAAGAGGTTTGCAATGTGTTGGCTGTCAGTCACTAGTGCACCGTCGCTGTTTGTTAAAGGTCCAATACCACTGTTGATCGCCTTTCTGTTGTTTATGTAACTGAAGAAAGATTTCGGATTATTTTTACAGTTGGCTGCAATATTTTCTTCGTATCTACGCTTTGCCTGACCTACTAGTCTTTTTACTCGTCGCCTGGCATCATTATAAAGTCTAATGTTTTCGGGCGTGCTTTGTTCTTTCTTTAACCTGTAAAACAATTTTCTCTCATTGACTGATTGTTTAATTTCGCTATTAAACCACGGTGGGCTTTTATTAGTGTTAATTCGCTTCTCGCACAAGGGGACGAATGTGTTCTGCTGAGTGAGTAAGTGATTTTTAAGGCTTAGCCAGGCTTCCTCTACGTTGCCGTCATCTGATAGTTGTATTTCTGTTAGTTTTGTCGGATTTCTACGAAGTTAGCTCCTTTGAAATTGGGCACCTTTACTTTATTTTCAGTCACTGATGATTGAGCTTTAATGTCGACGCGCACTAATTTATGATCGCAAGAACCGAGGTGTTCTCCTACCGTGACACTACTGATTAGGTTATCTTGGGTCGTTATAACAAGGTCGAGTATATTATTTTGTCGAGTAGGCTCAGAAACCATTTGGCTTAGATAATTTTCTTCTAGAAATTCGATCATTCTATGTGACTCGCCTTCTGTACCTGACAGTGTCGCCCAGTCGATATGGGGGAGGTTAAAGTCTCCTAATATCAGTGAGTCGCTGTTATTAAGTGACTGCCTTAAGACGCTGTACATTTCAAGGTCGTCATCGAGTGATTGCCCGGGAGGTCTGTAGGTGACAGATATATTTAAGTTGACTTTTGCAATGTTTACTCGCACGCACAAATGTTCAACGTTACTGTTTCCCGGTGTTTTGTCAGTGGGTTGCACATCGCTTTGACATAAAGGGCGACGCCACCGCCTCTACGGTTTACACGATCTTTGTTGAAGAGTCTGTAGCCATCTATGTTGTATTCGGAACTTAAATCAATATTTGTTGTGTCGATAAAAGTTTCGGTTATAGCAATTATGTCAAAATTTTCTGTTAAAGCAAGACATCTCAGTTCATCAAATTTGTTTCTTAGGCTACGCGCATTGAAACTAAGGATTTTTAAGTTATCTAGAGGCTTAGTAATAGAGGTGGTGGTACTTGCGGGATCACGGTTCCGGGTTTGTGATGCACGGCGTCTATTTACACGGGTGGGGTGGAGGGACGTGGCCGTGACTCGTTTTTGTTCGGATGACACGCACTGCTTCGTTGAGAGCCTGAGTCTGGCTGATCCGATGGGAGAAAGGTGCAATCCGTCCCTGTGAAAGAGCTCATTTTGTCCATAGAAATTGTCCCATGTGTTGAGGAACTCCACGTCAAGCTCCCTGCAAAGAGTCTGTAAGCGGTTGTTTAGGCTGAAGGCCTTACTGAAAAAGTCGCTCTCCGCCCAAGTCCGTGGTAGAACTCCTGAAATCAAAATGTTAGGGGATTTAGACTTATACTGCTGGATGAGCCTACGGTACTTCTCCAGGAGTTCCTCAGACCGGGTCGTGGTGATGTCGTTCGTACCTGTGTGAATAACAAACAGTGAATCATTAGTAGCCTGGGGGGAGATCTCCTCAAGAGCAGCAGTTATGTCGTCGATCCCAGCACCAGGATAGCAATAGTTCCGTCTTCGACGAGGAACTCTGCCGCAGAACTCAACGACCTGTTGGCGAATCATGGAGTCACCCACCAGGAAGGTGCTCTCCTGCTCGTCCTCCTCCTCCAGAATGGCAAACCTGTTGAAGCAATGAACAGGATAAATCGCTTGTCTGGCTGGTTTGGCTCCTCCATTCACGACGGTGAAGCCATCATGGTCGGTGCCACTAGCATCCTCCCGTTGCGTGGTGTTGTCCGCTGGTGTCGACGGTACCGCTGAGGGCAAGGGGGCGGTTGGAGAAGGGTTTGGCACCACAGCAACGTTAGCCTGGATGAATTCCTGCAAGGAGGCTACAGTGCGAAAGCTCTATTATTTTATTCTGACCTGCTTCCATCTTCTCTTCTTGTTCCTGCAGTCTTGTCTCGAGATGCTGCCTGGTGAGAGAAAGCTCTATTATTTTATTCTGGCCTTCCATCTTCTCTTCCTGCTCCTGCAGTCTTGTCTCGAGATGCTGCCTGGAGAGACACAGTCGACAGACAGCAGAACGCCCTGTAAAAAGTGAGCTAAGAAGCTACCGTTACAAGTACTACTTTTAGGCGCCATCTTAGCTGAAATGAAAGAGATAAAAACAGAGTGAAGGGGATTAGGAACGGGGGTTAGGTGTGTGAGAGGTAGTTTAGTAATGGAGGAAAAGTGAGAGAGAGGAGGAGTAGGAAGGGATGTGAGGTGAGTAAAGAGGGGGAAAGAGAGGTGTGAGAGCAAGGAGGGTTAGGAAGTAGGTGAGGTGGGAGAGAGGGAGGAGTAGGAAGGGATGTGAGGTGAGTAAAGAGGGGAAAGGGAGGCAGTGAGGAGGTGTGTGAGATCAAGGAGGGTTAGGATATAGGTGAGGTGGGAGTGAGGAGGAGTTGGAAGAGATGTGAGGTGTGTAACGAGGTGGAAAGCGAGGCGGTGAGTGAGGTGTGTGAGGTCAAGGAGGGTTAGGAAATAGGTGAGGTGGGAGAGGAGGAGTAGGATGGGGTGTGAGGTGCGTAAAGAGGGGGAAAGGGAGGGGGTGAGTGAGGTGTGTGAGATCAAGGAGGGTTAGGAAATAGGTGAGATGAGTGAGAGGGAGTTTGGGAAAGGAGGTAAGTGGGAGAGAGGAGGAGTAGGGATGTGAGGTGAGTGAGGTGTGAGAACAAGAAGGGTTAAGAAAGAGGCGAGGTAAGGTAGGTGAAGGGATGGGTAAACAGGATGTGAGGTAAATTGAGTGAGGGGGGAGGCTTAGAAATATGTGGAGGTGAGGGAGGAGAGAAGGCTAATCCTCTAGGGGATGAGGAGGAGCAAAGGGATGTGAGGTGAGCGAGGGTGGGGGGCTTAGGTGAGGTGAGGGAAAGGGTGTAGGAAGTGTTAATCCTCTAGGGGATTTAAAGAGGGTGTAATGAGGAGGAGCAGATTGAATCAGGAATTCAAAGGTGGGTTGTCGACACCCAAATCACGCGTGAGACACTCGGGAACACAAAGACACACTGGACACACGAAACACTCAGAAACCCAAGCACAAGCACGACTAAACACCCTCAAGTCACTGCAAAACACCGGAAGTACAACAGTACACTCAAAACACTCTGAAACCCACGCAGAGCACTATAAACATCCAAATCACACGTAAAAGCACTGGAAACACAACACACTGAAACGCAGAACACTCGAAAACAGCCAAATCACACGCAGAAACACCGGAAACAAAACAGCACACTCAAAACGCTCTGAAACCCACGCAGTACACTTAGAAGCAGCCAAATCACACGCAAAAACACCGGAAACACAACACACTTGAATCACTCTGAAACCCACTCGGAACACCCTGAAACAGCCAGATAACACGCAA